>NC_056750.1:7300124-7367624 GCF_019279795.1 Protopterus annectens
CCCTTACAGATATTAACCAAAGTTTAAAACAAGCATGAAAAGGAGGGTAGCATTGATGTGAATGAATTCATCCTCGGGTCTCAGTGAGAACTTCATGTGGTGGATCTTGGTTTTACAGAATCTCACCAAGGTGACACTGATAAACAGACTGTATTTTATATAGCATAGATAAGTTATACAATAAAATAGAAGTCTGGGTGCACAGGTTTCAGGATACAAAAGTGCAGACTTCAGTTGCATGCATTGGTACTAAGACTGGAAAAAATCAATTGCAGAATACTCCGAACGTGGAAAGCTTCCCACCACACTCAGGTCATTGGAACCACAAGTACCAGTATGACTCCGGCATAGTCTGTGTGGGTATAAATGACCCAAGACATACTTCCCTAGACTGTATGGAGAGGGACATCATGGAGCTCTCAGAATGTGTCCCGTGCTGGTGTGCGCCCAGCATTGAGCAACATTCTACCTTTTCCAAAGATGATGCCACAATACAGCAACTAAGATATGTGTCGCTGTTGGAAGAGTATAGAAGAGGCAACAAATGAATCTCCTCCTCCGGTTAAGGGTGAACACGAGAAGTGGTTCACGTAGCTTGAACAGCGACAACAAACAGCAAGTCTATTAGACCCAGAAAAATACCAGCTTGGGCCACGTAACTGAGAAACAGTAGCAAACACAATATTCCCACAACTGATAATGTTCACTCCAGTCCGTGCATACACCACAAACGCCAATAGCTTCGAATCTTCTTTATTATAACAACTTAAAAACACCATCAACTGAAAACAATTTCACTAGTTTAGCGCTTTCATCTGCCAAGCGCAGACTTCTTCAGAACTAGTGAATAAAAAACAATTTCCCATATTTATTAAACTTTTGGCGCCATTTCTGTAATTATCTTAAAGCAGTATGCATTTTTCTGAACATAAACAATTAAATATTTCCTATTACGACAACAGTGTGTATATAACTTTTCATTAACCTTTCTAATTACTTGCATTACTTAGTTTTAATAAATAGGATGATATAAGAATGTCATGAGGAAATAAAGAATATCCTAAGTAATGACACAATGTCATAGGAATAAAATATCATAAGGATAAAATATAATACCATACAATTCCATCTACATATAATGTACTTTCTCACTTAATGAAAAATACCATGAATGCATAAAATATATAATATATAAATTCTAATATATATATAAATACCATACGAACAATAATATAAATACATATTATAATTATACATAATGATAGTATATATATATGCAAGAATAGATAAATGAATGTTATAAATATATAACCTAATGAATGTTATAAATATATAACCTAATATTTGTGTATCATAAATTAGTTAACTGATAAATATTATTTAAAAATTGCTTAAAAAATTGCTAAAATTTTTAATAACGACATTACTTGGTTGAAATAGATACAAATAATTTGTTGTTTTAACTTGAAATTAATTATGAATCCAATACCAAAAAAGGTTTGATGCTGATATATTCATTAATACCTGGACTCCTGGTTGAATCAGTGAGCATCTGCCATTTACTTTCCTTACAGGCTAATCTTGTTTTCCAGTCACCTTCATACATATTTCCTAGTTCCTGATCTATAATATAAAATAAAAAGATATGATTGTCCTCATTTTCCTTAATGTGTCGGTATAATGCATTTTTGCAATCTTTCTTCTTTATTCTATAGTAATGTTCATAAATCCATTTTTTTAATTGTCTTTCTGTTTTGCCTATATAATAGGCCGAACATATCTGACAACAAGCTAAATACACTATTTGTTTACTAGAACAATGTCCTCCTATACTTCTAATAATTGTCCTGTTTACGTCCCCCAATCGAATATGCGTACCTGTGTAAATATATTTACACTGGTTGCATCTTCCACATTTCTTTGTTGCCATCTTCTCCTGTTGTTGTACTGTTTTCTTGTTTTTCATTCCTTCTAACAACCTTTTTATGTTCGGACCTGTTTTATACACTATTCTGGGTGTACTCCCCAAAACTTCTCTGTGTGTATCCACTACTGTAATGATGTCCCAATATTTACTAATAATTTCCTTAATTACATTACTGTAGGGAGTATAGGTAATAACACATACTCTACCAATGTTGTCCTGGGTAGTGTTGATAGTGCCATTAACTACAGATACTTTACCCAATATGACTGATACATACTTTCCCATTTACTACTTACATATTTTGTCGTTTCCTTTATCATTTTGGTGGGATAACCTCTTTTTACAAATAGATCACTAATAAATTCCATTTCCTTATCCAAGATATCTTTGCTGGATGACATTCTGGCCCCCCTAATACATTGTCCCTTGATAATGTTTTTAAATATGTAAGGCGGATGTTCACTACTATAAAATAAATAATCATTTGAAAAAGTATTTTTCCGATACACCCTAGATGTAAATCCTTCATTTGTTAACCCAATATAAGTGTCCAGGTAAGCAATGCCTTGATTGCTGGTTTCATAAGTAAATGTAAGAAAATTTGTAGTTTTGTTTAAATAATCTATAAAATCCTTAACAATTTCTTCATGGCCTTTCCACAAAATGAAAATATCATCCAGAAACCTAACGTAAAATTTTATGTGGGGGTAGTATTCACTTTTAATAATAAATTCATCTTCCCAGTCTGACATGACCATGTTTGCGAAAATGGGCACGCAAGATGCGCCCATAGCTACCCCCTTGCATTGCCTAAAATATTCACCTTCAAAGGTTAAAAAATTGTTGTCTAAAACTAACTCCATCATATCCATTATTAAATTAATTTTGTCCCAACTAAGATGAGAATATTTCCTTAAACTGTTTCCAAACCTTTCAATGCCTTCCTCCTTTGGTATACTTGAAAAGAGGTCACATACATCAATAGTAACTAATGTTAAGTGGTCCGACCATAAATCCGGTGTTAATCTCCTCAGAAAATCCCAAGAATCCTTTATAATAAAAGGGATATTTTCATATATATGCTTTGTCCATCTATCTATCGTCTTACCTATGTTAAATGTTTTTGATCTGGAACCGGAAATGATGGGTCTAAATGGGGGTCTCTCCACAGACTTGTGCACTTTAGGAATCCCCACTATGTGAGCCATAACTGGAGTTTCCACCTTTATAAATTCGTATACTTCTAGGGTAATTCGATTATCTATCAAATATTCCTCAAGTATCAGATCTATTCTTCTGAAACCTATATTAATTTGATTAATAGATACTGTTTCATAATTCCCTGTTTCATACAATAATTTGTAAATCTCTGCTTTATAAGATAGACTAGGAAAGATTACCAATCCTCCACCTTTGTCCGGTTTCATGATTCTAATATCTCGATTGTTAATAATTTCATTTAAACATATCCTCTCTTCCTTCGTAATATTGTCTACTTGTCTATTCTTTGTCTTCATTACTTGAATTTCTTTATTAAGACTGTATACCTCTTTGCATACCATTTGCTCAAAAACATTGACTTGGTTGTTACTATTAGGCATGTAGGTGCTTTTCCTCTTTAATTCAGTATGTACGTATTGTTCATTGCTTTTGTTATCGAATTGTAATGCCAAATTAAGCCTTCTACTGAATAATTTCATCTCCTTAATATGGTCCACTAAGTTAAATTTATTGGAAGGTATAAATTTCATTCCTTTACTAAGTAATGTACAAAATTCCTCCTTAATAAAAATGTCTGTATAGTTGAAGACCTTAAAGCCATTATGTACCCTAATAGATGGCTTGATCTCTTGTGTAGTGACTAATTCCATTTTCTCTTCTACAGACCCTTGTTCCATATTCTCATTACCAGTCTTTACTACTGATTGATTTTTCTGTTCAGACTCGCTATCCTTAGTTTTTTCCATAGGTGCTGTTATTGTTCTTAATATTTCCTGTTCCCCTAATGGTATGGTTTCCTGTAACCGAGATGGAATCTGCCTCTGTACTACTGAATGGTTTTTCTGTTCAGACTCACCTTGTTCACACTGCTTGCTATCCTTAGCTTTTTCCACATGTTCTGTTATTGTTCTTAATATTTCCTGTTCCCCTGATAATATGGTTTCCTGTAACCGGGATGGAATCTGCCTCCTTGAAAATTTCCATCCCTATTTACATCTCCCCACTCACTGTTACCACCATGTCTATTCTTAACTTGTAATTTTCTGTCCTGTGGCCATATATATACTTTATGCGTTTTATATAAATCCAAGTCTCGGTCAATCTTTCTACTTTTTCTATCATGTACCTCCTTGGCTCTGTTGTCAGCCACATGAAATTGTTTATGATATAATTCACTCCATTTTTCAAATTCCTCATGTCGTAGAATCAATTCATTAATATTTTCAACTTCATCAACCAACATATTTAATTTGTCATCATTACATTCTATTAACGCTTTCATGTACATATACCCCATTTCATCAAAAAGATCATTAAATTTCATCATAATATTATCATTATATTCCATCCCCATGGGTAGCTTAAAAAATCTTAAACCCTTAGGAACAATCTTAAGTTTAGTGCATTGTACTAGGGTAGGCATTGTCCACCTTAGCATTTTGTATTTGTATTAACTTATCCCCCAAACTGTAAATGATATTTTTTAATTCTGTACCTTCCCTGTTATACCTAGTTTTATTACCATCAATCATATGCATTCTTTCAAACACATATTCATTTTTCAAAAATTCATCTATGACTACATTGTTGGAACATATATTTTTAGAACGTATATTTTCAGAACATATGTTTTTGGATGTACTACCATCACATTTCTTATTCTTAACATCATCACATTTATGTCCAGTTGTGTTATGCTTACTTTGATTATAACATTTGTTGTAAACAGTACCTTTCATGCTATTGGTCTGCGTACCAGCCATAGCAGAATATGTCTTGTAAGTAGCAGGCTTTTTTGCTTTGTTCCCCCATATTCCGTTTCAACTCGACTGTGGAAAACACTGAAATCAAAAGTAAAATCCTTCTCCGGTGTTAGGACAATGTCACTGTCCTTGGAACTCATGTCAATAGCACAATTTTGTCCATTCGGAATATCATTCTCGGTATCGACTACCTCCAAACGCTCCTCTCTCAAGTTTCCGGTTGTCGTCAGTGCCCCTATGCAGGAGGAAGTAAGCTCCATGCTTACCTTAGGCTTAGGAATGTCCAATAACGAATTTACCATCTCCATCAACTTTTTTACATCTTTTTGCAGGTCGGCTACCTCAGCCCTTAAAATAATCACCTCCTCGCTGTTCGAAACAGCTGACGTTTCCACTTCCGCCTCTGCCATAACCGGTAAACAAC
The DNA here is from genome assembly GCF_019279795.1 of Protopterus annectens. NCBI lineage: Eukaryota > Metazoa > Chordata > Ceratodontiformes > Protopteridae > Protopterus > Protopterus annectens. The sequence continues at coordinate 7,305,460 of NC_056750.1, forward strand.
TAGTAAAATGAAACTGCGAAGTAGCAACAAACGAATCTCCTCCTCCAGTTAAAGGTGAACACGAGAAGTGGTTCACTTAGCTTGAACAGCGACAACAAACAGCAAGTCTATTAGACCCAGAAAAATACCAGCTTGGGCCACGTAACTGAGAAACAGTAGCAAACACAATATTCCCACAACCGATAATGTTCACTCCAGTCCGTGCATACACCACAAACGCCAATAGCTTCGAATCTTCTTTATTATAACAACTTAAAAACACCATCAACTGAAAACAATTTCACTAGTTTAGCGCTTTCATCTGCCAAGTGCAGACTTCTTCAGAACTAGTGAATAAAAAACAATTTCCCATATTTATTAAACTTTTGGTGCCATTTCTGTAATTATCTTAAAGCAGTATGCATTTTTCTGAACATAAACAATTAAATATTTCCTATTACGACAACAGTGTGTATATAACTTTTCATTAACCTTTCTAATTACTTGCATTACTTAGTTTTAATAAATAGGATGATATAAGAATGTCATGAGGAAATAAACAATATCCTAAGTAATGACACAATGTCATAGGAATAAAATATCATAAGGATAAAATATAATACCATACAATTCCATCTACATATAATGTACTTTCTCACTTAATGAAAAATACCATGAATGCATAAAATATATAATATATAAATTCTAATATATATAAATACCATATGAACAATAATATAAATACATATTATAATTATACATAATGATAGTATAAATATGCAAGAATAGATAAATGAATGTTATAAATATATAACCTAATGAATGTTATAAATATATAACCTAATATTTGTGTATCATAAATTAGTTAATTGATAAATATTATTTAAAAATTGCTTAAAAAATTGCTAAAATTTGTATATCATTATGTATAATTATAATATGTATTTATATTATTGTTCATATGGTATTTATATATATTAGAATTTATATATTTTATGCATTCATGGTATTTTTCATTAAGTGAGAAAGTACATTATATGTAGATGGAATTGTATGGTATTATATTTTATCCTTATGATATTTTATTCCTATGACATTGTGTCATTACTTAGGATATTGTTTATTTCCTCATGACATTCTTATATCATCCTATTTATTAAAACTAAGTAATGCAAGTAATTAGAAAGGTTAATGAAAAGTTATATACACACTGTTGTCGTAATAGGAAATATTTAATTGTTTATGTTCAGAAAACTGCATACTGCTTTAAGATAATTACAGAAATGGCGCCAAAAGTTTAATAAATATGGGAAATTGTTTTTTATTCACTAGTTCTGAAGAAGTCTGCGCTTGGCAGATGAAAGCGCTAAACTAGTGAAATTGTTTTCAGTTGATGGTGTTTTTAAGTTGTTATAATAAAGAAGATTCGAAGCTATTGGCGTTTGTGATGTATGCACGGACTGGAGTGAACATTATCAGTTGTGGGAATATTGTGTTTGCTACTGTTTCTCAGTTACGTGGCCCAAGCTGGTATTTTTCTGGGTCTAATAGACTTGCTGTTTGTTGTCGCTGTTCAAGCTACGTGAACCACTTCTCGTGTTCACCCTTAACCGGAGGAGGAGATTCGTTTGTTGCTACTTCGCAGTTTCAGAGTATAGAAGAGGGAACAAATGAACAAAAATAATCACAAAGATAGGTGTGATAAAAGCAATGTGCAGTATCAGAACAGATCAGGATCTACCGTGCACTATCACAAATGATAAACTAAAAAGTATCATAACAGGTAGAAAAACCTTAGAAGATATACAGATAAATATAACGGAAAAGTACAAAATAAGCAATTTATTGATCACCCAGAAAAGTTTTACAGAGAACTGGGAAACCAGGCAAAATTAATTGTAACATCAACAAAAAAAAGAAATAGTACATTTTGGGGAAATATCTAGGAAAATCCTGTGAAACAAAGATGCTGAATGGATATAAAAATCAAAAGAAAGAAAAATGAAGTTCAAATGTACAGGATATGAAGTGGGATGAAGTGATGGCCAGAGAGAATGAAACAAAGTTAAGAATGGCTCCTAATTGGAAACCCCCAGTCCCATATGCAGTACCTAACTTCTGGTTAGAAGTATTAACATCATTACATGAAGATTTAGCCATGAATGAGAACTATTTATAAGCACACCCCAAACAGACACCAACCTGGTTAATAGGAAAAACCATACTCTGACTTCAGAGTGAATCTGCAAGTAATCCTAAAAACTATAGGCCAGTAACTTTCCAACGACATATAAGCTATACACTGGAAATGATACCAACGAAATATACAGTCATTTAGAAGAAAACTCAATCATGGCAATAGAACAAAAGGGTAACAAAGGAAAGTCATATAGAACAAAGGATCATTTGTTGTTCAATGAAGCCATGACAGAAAATTGTAAATAGGGGAAAAATCCAAGTATGGCATGGATAGACTACAAAAAACATTTGACGGTATTCCACATTCATGGATAAAAGTGTTTAAAAATGTATAATATACACCCTACTCTGATTACAGCAACCATGGAAACAGTGACAAACCACTTTGCAGTTAAGCCACGATAAAAGACAAATTATTATTCCATAAATAAAAATCCAAAGGGGGATATTCCAGGGTGACTGTCACCGCTGCTCTTTTGTCTTACCCTTAACTTATTAAGCTGTCTACTTAACAGATTAGGTCATGGCTACCATTTGGCTCCCAGTAAACAAATGTAAAGACTTCTCATCGTTTTGTGGATGATTTAAAACTGTATAGTTCATCAGATGAGGAACTGAAAGCACAACTGCAAATGGTCAAAACTTTTTCAGATGATATAAAAATTTCACTTGGTCTTGATAAATGTTAAAAAAACAACCTTTAAAGCAGGAAATCTGTAGCACAAAGAAAATATCAGTCTGGGACAGGAATGCGACGTAAAAGAACTTGAGAAGAGAGGATGTATAAATATTTGGGAATTGAAGAATTAACAATAAAACATGAACAAATGCAAATAAAACTTAGTAAGGAGTATTTCAGAAGACTAAAATTAATACTGAATACAGTTGCTGACATCTAGGAAGAAAGTCCAAGCTATAAACCAATTTGTTCTTCCTGTCCTAACTTGGAGTTCGGCGTGATTGACTGGCCTCAAAAGGTGTTGGACTGGTTTGACAGGAAAACAAGGAGGATGCTTCATGTTATCAAATGATTTATAAAAAAAATTAGTGTATACCAGCACTATATTTTCCCCACCCTGAAGGAGGTATGGTCCTCCTCGAAACTGATTACATATATAGAGATCCACAGTCAAAGGACTGCATAGATATCTGTTGATCTCACAAGTCTCAAATGTAGTGAAAGTTTTAAAACATGAGGAGAATAAGTCTAAGATGACTTCTCTGCTTAGTTTAGCAAAAGTATATCAGTGTCAGGTGGGAATGGAAATCAAACCAGTACATCAAAATCAGGCAGTAACTGAATGTGGCAAAAAAGAAAAGAATATAAGGTGAACGATCAGATGAGAGGGCTAGAAATGTGGAAAATGCATATATAGTTGCAAGTATAGAAAACTCTTGTAACAACCTCATGTTGATCAGGATCAAATACAGAAATAGTTAAGGAGAGGTGAATTTAAACCAAATGTCAAAAGATTACTATTGTCTGCCCAAGATAGTGGACTACGTTGGTTTACAAAGTCCATTGCACATGTGAGAGAAACAGATAAATGTAGGTTTTGTAAAACAGAATTGGAAACAGTCGCACATCTTGTTACTGGCTGTGATATACTAATGGCAGAAGGACAGTGTACTGAAAGGCATAATAATGTGGTGAGACTTGCATAGGGAATTTTGCAAACATTATAATATTGAATCGGCTGAAAAACATTGAAACATTAGCCACAAAACATAGAAAATGAAGTTTATATCAAATGGGATCACCCATTACCAAGCAGTTGAAAAAATAGAGAGAAAAGCAAGATTAGTCCATGAAAAAAAGACAAAAGCAGCATTGATCATTGAAATTGCTACATCCAGTGACTACAGTGTCTTGCATACAGAGAGAGAGAGAGAGAGAGAGAGACAAAATCATAAAATACCAGGATTTGCAGGCAGAAATGAGGGCAATGTGGAAGGAGGATACTCAGACAGTTCCAATAGTAGTAGGAGCAATGGGTCTTACAACTAAATCTACAGTCATATTTAGATACGTTACCAATACATATCCATATGAACTGCAAAAAGACTCATTACTGGGCACATTACGGGTGCTGCAAAAAGCACTTCTGGCTAAATCAAAGATTGAAAGAATAATAATTTCATGAACTTTAATTATACTTTCACTTAGGAATGGGATCCATTTCTGCCATGGCAACAGAAAGTCAAAAGACTTGCAGACATTAAAAAATCTAGAATATTACAGCAAGCCTACTTGGCAGACAAACATGGCAATTGCTTTACCCCTCTTCCCCCCCAAAGCCTTACCTCAATAAATATCAAATGCAACTCCCCTTATTATCATTAGGGAGATGTCCTCAATGTTCTCCCCAAGGCCAGGGACAATGCATCGAGGAGCCCAGACAACATGCCAAGCTGCCTTCTTAAATATTACAAAACATGGCATGACCTTCCGCCTCCAAACAGGCTTTGTGCCAAATGAATGGAGAACAGCAACAGTCGCCACTCTATGCAAAGGTGGGCCATCTACAGAGTAGAAAGGAAAAAGCAAAAGCTCCACAACATTGTACAAATTTTTAATAAAATAAAGCTTGCAGACAACAGGTCCTTCTTCAGTGTTTATAAATTCATAGTAAGGACAAACATCCTATATACCAAAAGTTCATATAACATCACACATCCCTAACCTATCGGATATTAACAATTTAATCAATTAAAAAATTATTAAAAGGATTCTTAAAGCAGTATTCCATAAAATCACAAACGCACAACATCCTACAGAAAAAGCTTCAATTCATATAAAAATCCACCTAATTCTTTAGTAGATTTCTTGGTGCTTGTTTCTTAAAATAGGTTTAAGTGTTAACTGCTTATTCAAACCAGGGTGAAAATCCACTTGTAAGCAGATAATCCACTCATATTCTTTGGTATCTAACCTATTTATCAAATCACCACGTCTAATATTTGGTGATAAACCATCTATAATAAGAAACAGGAAGTGATGAGAGTCATCAGTCTCCTGTATGTGTTGAGCTAGGGAATTAGTAGCACTCTTCCTACATATCTCTTTCTTATGCTTTACAATCCTGTCTCGTAGCCTTCTTGCCGATTTACCAACATAAAAGCAAGAGCATTGTTGGCATGAAGCTAGGTAAATCACATATGTAGTGTTACACGTAGCCGTCCAATGAAATACAAATTTCCTACCATTTAAAGAATGCACAAAATCAATACATTCAGTTATGCTGGAGCAACATGAACAATTATAGCATGGATAAGTACCTTTTTTATTGTAAGTGATAGAGCCTATCCTATTTAAGGTAAAATCCTTATAGCATAGACATTTTTTCAAACTATCACAATTTCTATATGAAAGAGGGTTTATCAGGAAGCCATTTCTCATGGCCAGACATTGCTTTTAAGATATGCCAATTATTTTTAATAATTTGTTCAATAGGTTTACTTGCTCTACTATAGGTCATTAAATATCTCAAAGTATTTTCAGAATGAGAACAGGTCATATCAACACCGCCATCATTAGAAAAATACGGTTTGGCTTTTCCATCTCTCATTGATATTATCTCATTTTTACTTCCATCCAAATCATTCTGGTTATAACCTCTTACTAAGAGTTCATCAGTCATATCCTGCATTTGCTTATAGCATATCTCATCCTTAGTATTTAGCCTGCTTGCTCACAAATATTGACTCTTCGGAATGCCCTTAAAAACATGCTTAGCATGCATACTAGTCCTATGTAAATATTTATTTACATGCACATCTTTTTTGTAAATACAAGTATCTAGCACATCTTCAGTTTTAAACAGGGTAATATCCAAAAAAATCAATACTAGATTCTGAATACTTAATTTCAAACTTCAGAAAGTCATTAACATTATTCAAGCAATGAAAGAAATTTTCACGTTCCTCACTAGTACTATGCCATGCCAAAAAGATGTCATCCACAAAACGCTTATAAAAAAGAATGTTGGATGCATATCTATGTTTCCATCCAAATACATTCATCTCTTCCCATTTACTCAAAGTTAGATTAGCACAGGTATTCGCTATTGCAGTACCCATCCCTATACCTGATATCTGTTGGTATGTTTGCTTATTAAAAACAAAGACATTATTTTGTAGTACTAATTCTAGTAACTCACAAAGTGTCCCAAAGTACCTATCGGACAACCAACCACATTCCTGGAGTATTTCCCTTATTCTTTCTATCCCAAACTCATTGGAATCACAGTAAAAAGTGACTTGATATATAAAGTCACCAATAAAAAAATCGTTTCTGTACTCACATTATACCAAGTGTGTAACTGAGTAAGGAAATCCTCCAGTATCCTTAATATAGCTAGGGACCATTTTCAAGAATGTTTTTAACGCTTTCTGTGGGTAAACAGATAAAGGCTCTGTGGCCCACCCATGTCCAGCCACTATAGGGCTCATTGGTGGTTTAGTCAAGGACTTATGCTTTTTTGGGCAGGCCATATAGGACTGGAATTGTAGGACAAGGTACAGTGAAGAAGTTGAATGTATCGACATCTATGTCATTCATTAACTGCAGGTGATATACAGACATTTATCCTACTTACAATCTCATTTACATCACTGTCATATATTAATTCAAAAGTCTGTGCATCAGATATCAGTTCATGCATTGCTGCAAGGTAGTCATTTGTATTCATTACTACAATACTACCGCCTTTGTTTGCCTCTAATTATTATACCATTATTATTATACCATTATTATTCTGTAATGTCTTAAGTGCAATAGATTCATCCCTAGTAAGATTATACATTTGTTTGAAACAATTCCCATTATACAATTCTCTAATTTGTTTCTCACACAGCTCATTAAATAGACACCACAGTGTCACTCAAAGGTATAAACATACTTCTTCTCTTGCATTTTATATCTACAAAGGAATCAGAGTTCTTAAAATAATTTTTAAGTTTAAGTTACGTGAGAACATTTTCAAATACGTAACAGCATTCACTAAATTAATCAGTGCTCACTGGTATAAATTGTATCCCTTGAGACAGCAAGAGAAGTTCAGTATCCATTAATACATGGTTAGATAAATTAACAAATTTATCAGCAGTCCCATTATTCAAATTATTAAGAGTCTCAACAGTACTCACAGCTACTTGAAAAAAAAGACAAAAGCAGCACTGATCATTGAAACTGCTACACCCAGTGACTACAGTGTCCTGCGTACAGAGAGAGAGAGAGACAAAATCATAAAATACCAGGATGTGCAGGCAGAAATGAGGGCAATGTGGAAGGAGGATACTCAGACAGTTCCAATAGTAGTAGGAGCAACGGGTCTTACAACTAAATCTAAGTCATATTTAGATACGTTACCAATACATGTAACTCCATATGAACTGCAAAAGGAGTCATTACTGGGTACATTACGGGTGCTGCAAAAAGCACTTCTGGCCAACATCAAAGATTGAAAGAATAATTTCATGAACTTTAATTATACTTTTACTTAGGAATGGGATCCATTCCTGCCATGGCAATAGAAGGCCAAAAGATTTGGAGACATTAAAAAATCCAGAAAATTATAGCAAGCCTACTGACAGACAAACATGGCAATTGCTTTACCCCTCTTCCCCCCAAAGCCTTACCTCAATAAATATCAAATGCAACTCCCCTTATTATCATCAGGGAGATGTCCTCAATGTTCTCCCCAAGGCCAAGGACAATGCATTGAGGAGCCCAGACAATATGCCAAGCTGCCTTCTAAATATTACAAAACATGGCATATTAGATCCTCATAGCCTCCAAACAGGATTTATGCTAAATTAATGGAGAACAGCAACAGTCACCCCTCTACACAAAGGTGGGCCATCTACAGAACCTGGAAACCACAGACCCATAAAGTTCACTAGTGTCATGCAAAGCCATGGAAGGAATTATCATGGAAATGAATCTCCAGACACTGGACCCAACCCAGTTTGGTTTCATCAAAGGCACAATACCCCACTCAGGTACAATTAACAAATTCAAGACATTGGGTGACATAAGGGTTTATACCTAATGGGCAGCCAGCTGGCTCGAAAGCAGAACCCAGGAGGTTAGAACTGGGGAGTTTAGTTCTACAGAGAGATCAGTCACCTGCAGAGTCCCTCAGGGATCAGTCCTAGGACTGCTGTTTGGTATTTACTCTGAACATTAAGGCCAACATCACAGGCCTCTGGATGACCAAAGTTGTAGATGATTGCAAATTAGGAGCAGTCATAGAATCCCCCATGGACACTAATGTTCCCCAGGAATGGTTGACACAGGCAAATAACTGGTGGAGACCCACAGGCTAAAACTAAATGTTAAGAAATACATAACAGTATCCTTCAGGAAGTCATCCATCCCTGGTAACTATCATATTGACAACACAACCATATGAGGTAATCCAGTAATCAGGGACTTGTTGTCGTAGACAGTAATCTAGTTGTTGACTATTCCACATTTACAGTAGCGATAGTGTGCAATTTGTAAACAAAGGTATTGCACCTAGGTTCATGGAAATTTTTGTTCCACTGTATTGGGCATTAATCTTACCTATCACCACTTAAAATGCACCCCTTGGTATGTACCTAAATAGGCCTATCCAGAAACTGCAATGCTCACAGGGGTTTATCACTAAAAAGAACACAGGTCATAAGTAACATATCCTATGAAGACTGCCTAAAAGCTCTGACTGTGTATTCCGTCTCTTACTGGCTGTAGAGGGGAGATATGTGCCTGACATACAATACATTGTTGGACTCTACCCTGATGGACCTCCTGCATATCTGCAAAATAAACAGCACTAGAATTGCCCATTATAAAGATTTAAACTTTGCCTGTAATATAAATAAGACCTGCTGGAGAGACAGGCATGTATCACAGAGACTACCCCTTCTTTGGAACAGGCTCCCCATCCATGTGAAGCAGAGTTCCTCCTTAATACAATTGAAGTGCAACTTGGACAATTAGATGGGGAACAGGAACTTCATCACTAGTTTGGCACCAATGTCTCTAATGGACACAGGCGGCCTTGTAAATGGTTTATCTTCCAAGTTCCTACTTACAAATATTTCAGCCTCCAAGGCCCTACTTACAACTTTGCAAGGCTACCAGAACTTGTCAGATTTAGGGTGTATGGATAGGCTTTAAAAAGCCCAAGTGGCAGTTAACTTAGTACGCACTTATAAATCACAGGGTTAGGTTAGGCTAGGCTCGGGAAGAAGGTCTAGAAAAAATATGGCAAAAGTACAAAAAGGAAATAAAACGAAAAAAGTCCCATGGAACAAAACGATCATTTATTGTTAAACAAAGCTTTACGAGCGCTGTAAAAAAGGGGGAGGAATGCCAGGTATGACATGGCTAGACTACAGAAAAGCATTTTATAGTATCCCTGCATTCATGGATAATAGAATTCTTACATACGTACAAAAGATACCCTACCCTGATTAATCAAATTGCAGTGACTATGAAACAGTGGCAAACCAAGTTGCAGCTAACTTATAACAGATGGCAATCATCATCCAGTGTTATCAAGGGATAAAAATTCAAATCAGGATATTCTGGGGTGATTTTTTTTTTGACACAGCTGTTTGACTTGCTGTTGACTCACCAAGCTGTTTACTGAACTCATCTGTTTTTAGGATTATTTAAAATAGCACAGTTTATCAGAGTAGTACCTGACAGGAGAAATTTATACGATTAAAACATTTTCCAAAGATACAAGAATGATATCTGGTCTTGATACATATGTAAATGCAACATTTATAATATATTGTCAGAATAATACTGGGATAGAAATGTGACATAAAAGGAATGTGCTCAGGAAGGAATGTACAGATATTTAGGAACAGATGAATGGTTGACAATAAAACAACAGATTAAAACACAGCTCAGTAAGGAAGCAAATACTGAAAACTGTCTTGACATGTAAGAATAAAGTTCAAGCTATAAATGAATGTGTTCTTCCTTTGTAACTTACAGCTTTGGTGCGACTGACTGGCCCAAAACAGCATTTAATGAACTGGACAAGAAAAACGTTTTGTATTTGTCAAACCGTGCACACGATTTTACATGACTCACTCCAAGAACATGTGCCTCCTCAAAACTGAGGACATATATAGGGTCTGCAATCATGGGACTACATTCTTTAATAGCTGAACTCCGAGCCAAACATAGTGAAAGCTCTAAAGAATGATTTGAAATCTAAGAGGAGATCTTGGTTTAGTTTATCAAAAGTATTTCAAAAGAGAAGGAAAATCAGGCTGCAACTGAAAGAGCCAAAAAGGACAAACAAAAATGACAATAAACAATAGGCCTATTAGGAAAAGGAAACACGACTGGAGATGCCGCAAATATAGCAGCAGATCTAGAAAACTTCTGGAATCACCGCATGTTGACCAAGAGTTGGTGGAGAAATGCTTAAGGAGAGTTACATTTAAACAAAAAAGATTTGAGGCTAATATTGGCAGCCCAAGATAATGGAGTAGGTACATGCTGGTTTACAAAATCTATAGAAAAAGTGGGAGAGACAGACAAGTGTAAAACAGAACTTGAAACAGTTGCACATCTTGTTACTGGATGTGATCCACCCATCACTAAGGGTCTGGATACTGAGAGGCACAATAACATGGGAAAGGCTGTTGCACTGGGGATTCTGCAGATGCTACAATACAGAGGTAGCTCAGAAGCATTTGAAACATGAGCCACAAAGCATTGACATAACTCTCAACCTCTTGGTACAAAAAAGCTGGACAAAGCCAAAAATAATGGGGGTATAAAGCCTCAAAAACAGGGACAAATTGTAAATGCTGTTCATAGAAACTTGGAAATTTGTTAGAATAAAATGTGGTGTTTACCATGCACTTTCTGAAGCATACAATGTCTGAAACTCAAATGACTTGCCACTAATTTGTCACAGAAATTCAGAAAATCACAAATGTAATGAGAAACAGACCAAAAATGAGGCAAAAATCTGGACATTCTGTGAAAATCTATATACAGTTGAGAGGTATGATTACTGACTGAAGAAGTTTGAATCACATGGGATCACGCAACACCAACACTTCAACAACAGATTGAAGAAAACTAGCTATAGCAGTTAAATAAAAAAAAGAAATGGCATTACCTTCTGACATTGCTACACCCAGCGATTATAGTGCCTTAAATACTGAAAGACACAGTCAAAAGGACCAGGATTTCAAATAGAAATGAGAGCAACATGGAAGAAAGATAGCCCTCCTTTTGAGAAGCCAAAGCAGATCACTCCCAAAATAAATGTTTCGGTACCTATACACTCATCCAGGTTTAATTTGAAAAAAAGCTACTACTGCTTTGTTTAACTTGCAAAGGAAGTTTGTTCCAGGGGTGGGGTATGTGTTCAGTAATAAAATTTGTCTCTCAAGCACATTTTATATACTGGTGGAGATGTAAATCTCTCCTCCTGGTATTAGTTTGTATTAGTGGAGGTATCTGAATTATAAACATAAAAGAAATCAAGTAGGATGTGGTCCCTTAACATTGCAGAATACAAAGCATAGGTCACCAAGTGAGATCCTGTAGGAAAACGAGTAAAGAAATAGCACTTCAAACATTTCTTGGTAGCTTAGGACCTTTAGGCAAACAATATTCCTGCTTAGGAGCCTCTGCGTCCTTTCCAATTGCTTAATTAGGATCATAGGAAGTTACTAGGCTACTGGCCCTGAGGCCCTTATAAGCCTAGCCAAAAGTTAAGTCCATGTATAGACAAATCAGGACCTGATGCCCCTGTCCAGCAAGGACACGGGTTGAATCCCAGGGATTTCTTTTCTGTTTCCCATCCAGTTATCCAGGTTTCACTTAAAAAAGGGGTAAAGAGGTACTCTGCTCGACATGGAGAGGAAGTCTATTCCACAGATGGGGGAGTCTCTGGGACACAATCTGTCCCACCAACAAGTCCTATTGATGTCACAGACCAGGTTGAGGCCATTTGTGTGGGTTACTGGAGTGGAGCTTGACTTGCAGATATGCAACAGTCCCATCAAGGCAGGGTCCGAAATCACCTTGCATGCCAGAAAAAGGTCAGCTCTGAGGAGTCTTTTTGAAACAGTAGAGGGATAGTGCTTTCAGCCTATCTGGATTCTCCTGGTGAGGAACCTCTGTGGTCTCTCCAGCTGCTGCATGTGGTTTGCAAGGTACATGCCAAATGGGGCATTGTACTCAATAAGGACCCTTATAAGGGAAGAATACAGGGATGTCATGACCTATTTGTCCCTGGATGAGATACCCTTACTTATGAGGTGGGCCATGTAGAAAGCTTTCTGTACAATGGAAGCAACATGGTGGTCAAGTCAGGTTGCTATCAAACTAGGTGCTCAAATCCTTCATGACTGACTGTGTGCTTAGGATGTTATTAATGTGACAATTTGTGGGGACATCACACTCCCCAAAGGGGATGATGTATTTTTTTTGTATTCAGCTAGTGGCCATGTTTCTGGCACCAGTCATCTGTTTGGGTGAGACTCTCTTGGAGGATGTCCACGTCACTAGAAGAATTGATGACCGCACCTAGCTTGCAGTACTCTTCAAACCTGGTCAGCCATAACCCACTGGTTTTGGCCTGCACCTCAGAAAAGTATATCCCAAATAAGAGACACCCCAAGACCAAACCCTGGGGTATGTCACTCAATATGGGTCTACTGCTTGAGGTGGCTTCCCTACTTCGACTAGGTGGGTTCCATCAGTGAGCCAGTTTGTTATATGGATTGATGCCTAGTTCAAAGTTTATCTATAATGCCCGAATGGGAAATAGTGTCGAAGGATCTGGCCAGGTCAAGGTATGCGGGTGTGCACTGCCTTCCCCTTGTCCATGGCTTTGGTGACGGTCTCAAAAAAGTTGACCAAATTTAACAGACATGACCTCCCCTTGATGAAGCCAAACTGTGTGGAATTGAGTGTTTGGAGGTTCCCAGTGTCTCTGTTAATGAGGTCCAGGATAATCAGTTCCGTGGACTTGCAGATCAAGCTAGTTAGGCTGATGGGTGTATAATTTTCCCAGATAGGTGAACACGCCACCTTTGTGTAAAGGGATGACAGTAGCTATCCTCCACTCAGCTGGGACAAAGCTGGTACTCAGGTTTTGTTTGAATAGGGCACCTAATACTGTTGCAAGTTCCTGCCCGAGTTCATGCAGGATGCAGCCTGGGATGTTATTAGGTCCCATGGAGGCTGTATTTTTTGCCTTTGAGAGAGCAGTGATGACCTGATCCCCTGGATATAAGGGGAAGGGGGCAGGTACTGGGAATGTCTTGATTTACTGATGGGGGAACGCAGGGGTGAAATTTTCACTTAATCTGTCAGCCAGCAAGTTTGCTATATCTACGGTATTTGTATATGTGAGGTCCTTGACAACCAGTTTTGAATAGATCTTGGTGCTACCTTTGAGACTACGGACATATGTGAAGAAGGTCTTATGACAGTCTCTAGCAGATGTGGCCAATTTGGACTCTCTTTGCTTTGGAGGATTTCACTAGTGCTCTCATTTGCTTGTTTAGCTAAGGAGAGATTGTTTCCAATTGGGCACCTGCTCCTTCTTGGCCCTGAACAGCAATTTTTTTCTTTTGTTATAGAGTTTATTTATTGCAGATGTACACCAGACAGGTTTAATTTTCCTTGGGGAGGATGATTTAATCCTGGGGGGCTGTGAAGCTGTTTATACCATGACTGTAATCAGCTTTGGAGAAGTTTTTTTTTGTTTGACCCTAGCTAGAGGGAGGTCGGGGAGATGGTGACTTCGAATGTGACTGCTTTATAGTTAGATCTTACAATGGAGGATGATATTGCAGGGGTGATGCAGTGGTTACTCTTGATGGTTAGTGCCAATTCCAAGATATTATCACCTCTTGCGGGGGTATCTACTAGCTGTTCCAAAGCATTTGCATTGACAAAATAGAGGAATCTCTGGGCATGTGTGTTCTGGTATGAGTAGTTCTTCCAGTCTATGTTTGGGTAGTTAAAGTCACCCAGGATCAGGGTAAAGGGTTGAATCTTGATAGATTTGAAGAGGTCTAGATAGGCAGTTTGGGCATCTTGAGTCAGATTTGGGGGCTGGTAGCTAGTTATGATTGTCCCCTGTGAGTCATACTGTTTGACTAGCCTGGAGGTATGCATGTCTAATATATATTGAAACTCTGCCTCCTTTGGCTTAACTGTCCGCAGTTTCGGGGCTGAATGTATGACAGGATGAATAACCACGTATGGTTGGGGTGATCTTTGCAGCTTTCAACCAGGTTTCTGTGACTAAGCAGATGTCAGCATTTTCCAGGGTTAAGAATGCTTGCAATGAGTGCAGTTTCATGTTTAGACTCCCAGCATTTAGCAGCATGACCTTTAATTTGGGTTTTGTTGAATTTTTATGATGGCAGTTTGAACCTCATCACTTTTTCTAAAAAAGGCACTATGGGGAAGGCATGTGCCTTTGCCAGAAGCCCAAGTGCAACAGATGCAGGCCATCTCGGGTAAAGCATCGTGGTCTGTTGATCATATCCTCCCAGGCTGTCAGGTACTGGATCCCCCTGGAATGACAGCAGACATTAAGCCAGTTAAAGTCAATCATTATCTATTTGTATTGCGGCATCATTCTGGGTGATGGTAGAATGCTGCTTAAGGCTAGGGACATACCTGCCTGGGACACACATTCAGCGAGTTCAATCATGTCTCTCTTCATATAGTCCAGGGAGGTACGTCTCAAGTCATTCACAACAACATGGACTATGACAGAGTCATAACAATACCTGTTGTTGAGAGACTGGAGTGATTGTGTGATATGGTGTATTCTGGCCCCTGACAGCCAACTTAACCGTGACTTTCTCCTTATCCAGCCTGGTAAGAGGCAGATCTGTAGGTCTCACAATGGAGTCTCCTATGACCAATATGTGGGATTTATGGTTAAGCCTTAGTGTTAGTGAAACACAGGTGTGTGAACTATGCATGATATATGGTGTGCAGGGCCTGTGGAGATCGCATGTGTTTTGCCTGGTCAAGGTAGGGATATCCTGAAGGTATAATTTTGCTCAATAATTAATTATGTCAGCATAAAAAGGATGACAATTTGACCCAGATGACAAAACCTATAAATATTAGGCAAGCTAAATAGAAGGATTTTCTGACTATTGCTGCTACATAATAGTTGAACAGGGACTTAACCAACCCAGGTTTTAAAGATCCCCAACTGCAGTGTAATTTTTTAGTGGTTTATTGGCTATACTGTACACTGATGGAGAGTTAATGTGACAATACTGCACTTTTAATTTTATTTAGCCCTTTTTTCCATGTACTACTTGTTTATGGGCATCAGTTCCTGATCTAATGGATTGATATCGGAGAGAAATGTGACAATAAAAACACCCAGTGTGCAGTCATCTGCAAACTTGATTAAATAAAAGCCCCAGTTCATGCTCTGGAGATTAAAGAAGTAAATGTTAAAAACAGAGAGTCTCAGTACTCAGCCCTGGAATACTTTGAGGTGACGCCCAATACCTTAGCTATGTGGGTTCTAGCTTTCAACTGGTTGGCTATCTACCTTACCATGTACGGATCTACTTTTACAGCACTTAACCTTGTGTACAATGCCATCATGGAATGCAAAGTCAAATGGTTTGGCCAAATCCAAACAAGTTATGTTAACACAATGACCACAGTCAATAGCTTAAGTGTCCTTTACAAAGACAGAATCTCCCCCTTTGACAAAACCAATCTGATGTGGGTGTAGTCTGACAAGAACTTTGATGTCATAGTTTGATGTGAAATATAAACATATGCTGTGGCTTTGCAGATCAGACTATGCAGGCTGGAAGGTCGCTCTAGTGTCAGTGGTAGGCAACCCTTGCAAAAGGGACAGGACTACTGCATATTTCATATTTAAAGGACAAATCCTGCAGCCAAGCTCGTGTTGAACTGTTTAATGAGGGGCCCCACAAGGGCATGTTTAGCATTATTTATTAGTCATGTAAGTAGATTATCAGGCATGAAATTACTTTCGGATTAAGAGATCATCTTCATTACAAGTTCCTGTTTAATATTAGGAGGTGTAAGCAATTTGGGAATTTGTGGAATTAAAATAATTGTTAGAGATGTGAAGTCTGCACTAAATTTGTATGCTAATATATATTTGCAATGATTACTAGATCCGATCCAACTCGGTTGTGCCAATTTGGAGAAGTTCCAAACACCCGAGTGTTATTTCTTTAATTACATTAGGAAAGTGAGGACAACTTATAATTAAGCCAAGGGTAAGTGCAGATTTGCCCTCAGAGCCATGAAAGTAACTTTCACTTCAAGTGTTTCTCTCATTGACGTTACCACGTACCCACTTGGTCAGTGGTTTGCTTCTGCTATCATCTCAGTGAGACTAAATTAGTACCCTTGAAAAGCTCTAGTTTTGTATAAAACAGGCAATTTTAAACTACCTCGTTCAGACAAGAGGGATGATCTTGCCAGGAAAAGGTGGAGGCATGCAGGTAAAACGGCGTCAGAAGTGTACTCGTCATGAAAAATTAACAGAGGATAGCATTCCTTGCGGTTTCTGACCACACTTAACAATATGAAACTTCTTGGCAGAGAGAGAAAAGAAAATAAGAAAATCACTGCCAAGTCATCTTTTACAAGAGTGGGATCAGAGATGGGCCAAAAAAAACAAAGAAAATCTGCAGATTAAAATCCAGCAGCAGCAGCTGCCAACTACATATGTTTCTGCCTCATCAGCATGTACAAATAATCTGCTGTGGCAAAACAAGACAAATTTTGGATTCGATGGCTGAGAGGATAACTTCCAAGTGCAAAGACTTAATATTACTTTGACGGCAAGCCTTTGGCTCACATATAACACTGGCGAGCACATTTCAAGTAGAATGCAGTATGCTGGCAACACAAGCTTCTGACTGGGACCAAGCAGATTTTAAAAGCATTCAGGCAAGCAGTCAGAAATGATATGCTTTGCTTATTTAGTCCAAATAGGTGTAACACATGACTTGAAGCATGTTTTCAAGAGAAATTACTATGAGAATTACATAAATCGAAACTCCTAACGATGTGGGCAAACTACAAAAGGGCCTCACTGAGACAGGTACCTGGTGTCAAAGCCATGGTCTGAAACTCAATGCCAAAAAGTGTATTGTCATCCCCTTTGGTAAAAACCAGTACCCATGAACTACCACATAGCTGGTAGTCTACTTAATGCCGAAAATGGGACACAGGTGGACAGTAGTCTCTCCTTTGATAATCACATCGCCACAGTGGTCAGGAAATCCTTCTACGTGGCTCATCTCATCACAAAAGGATTCTCATCCAGAAAAAAAGAGGTCATTGTTCCCCTCTACTCATCACTCATTACACCCATTATAGAGTACAATGCCCCTTTTGGTATGTACCTCACAATACATCTACAACAACTGGAAAGACCACAGAAATACCTCACAAAGAGGATTACTGGCCTCAAACAGATGCCCTACGCAGACAGTGTCAAAAAACTACAGCTTTACTCTGTATCACCTAGTCAGGGGCGATCTCTGCCTAACATACAAAGCTATGTCAAACCCAGAGCTGTTGAACATGCTCCACTTAAAGAAATTCCAATCCCTCCGAGCTACATGCTCTAGGGACCTAAACCTTGTCACCACAATAAACAGAACATGCTGGAGGGATAGATTCCTGTCCCAGAGACTTCCCATACTCTGGAACAGACTACCTATCTATGTCAAACAGAGCTCCTCATTAGCACTCAAGAAAAATCTTGATGATTGGATGGGAAATGGAAAATTCACTCCAGGGATCACTTCTGTGGCTCTGCTCGACAGGGGCACAGGAAAATAATTTTCTTGGGTGGCGAAAGCCAGGGTACATTTTTTGGGTAGGCTTATATAGGCCCTAGGGCCAATAGCCTAGTACCTATCTATGAGAAAAGCAAAATTACAACACCCCCAGAGAAAACCCGCTCACATTATATAAACATGCCCTGCTACCCAGAAAATAAAACACTAAATCATATGCTTCTGTTACTTAATAAATCCCTTTGCATCAGTTTTCATTGCACGTTCTTGTATCTACAACCAGAAAGACGACGACACACCTATAGACAAAAGTATATCAACATAGAGCATAAAAGTAAAACAGGCAGCAACTGTTGCTTTCCACTATATCCTTATATGCATGATGACCAACTCTAAGCAAAGTTAACCTTTCTGTTTTCTTCTGTGTTCCTCAACTCCTAGTAAAACTAATTCAGAGCTGGGGCCAAGATAGTCAGATAAACTGCTGGTGCAAAAGGCAGAAACAATACAGGAGTACAAAAGCACTCTAGGTGAGTGCAGATGGAGTAATTTAAAAGCACTATTACTGAATATGAAGTTTAGGTTCTCCCAACAGCTGTGAAATTATACTGGGGTGAATCCTCCCAAACAGCTGTGGGCGGTGGGGGAGTCCCTACAAAAAATACAATGAGGTTATCAGAAAATGGCTCTCAGGGATTTATTTTCATGGTACTATCACTCACTGATCTGTCCATCAATTAAAAAAAAAAATTCCAAAAGGTTTATGGAGTACCACGGTAACTTCTTCTTTATTCATATTTGAGAGTCTCAAAAAACACAAGTCCTACACTGTTAAAGTGCAGGTCACAGCCGTTTGTTGACATTAATGTATTAAAATCAAAAACATAGTGTGCATGAATTGGTACAGACAACTGTATTGCAAAAACCTTCCATGTTTTGCATTGCATTTTAAGCACTCCACATTAGTAATGTAATGCAATCCCAGTCTTTATTGAGCCGCTGCTTTTCCTGAACTGTATTCAAAATGATAAAATAATATTTATTTAAATATGACACCTACTAAGTTTTTATTCTCTCCCAGGGGCAGTCTGTGGTAGGAGCTGCAGACTTTGAGCCCTCCAAATTAAAAGTTACTGCGTTTATTTTTGTTTTACTTAAGAAATATAGTTTTGCCATTGTGGGATTGCAAACTCCAGGCAAGCACAGTATAAACTGTACATTCTGCTCCACATGCATATAGTTCCAGTTTCTGCAGAAAACGTCAAGCTTAGTCAGGTTACACGATGAACACTTGGCCTACTTTCAAAAACAGTGTTGATGCCATGTCGATTAAAAGAATCATTTCTAGTAATTGTTAAATGTGTAACCATAACCCTGGTCTTAAGGAATTATTGGGAAATTGCCCACATTTTGTACAAAAGAGAGGGAGGAGTTTAAAAACTTTTTTCAGGTTAAACTAAAACCTCCTAGTAATACTATTGTAAATAAAATAGGGATGTATAAATGCTTTCGTTGTAATTTTTTGTGACTATCTTTTTACAGGAGTGCAAAAGATTCTGGTTAATATTAACATCATGTTAAAGGGTTGCTACATATGTAAATCTAGGTTTGTGGTTTACTTAGTGAAATGCATGTCATGCTCTTCTTTTTATGTACAGCGTACTTCCAGAGAATTATTCAGACGTATATATGAATACAAACATGCAGTGAATATTGGTGATGAAAAAAGTGCATTGGCTAAACATTATAAAAGAGGGAGATGCTATAGTAAATTTCAGATTTCTTGTATTAGATGAAACACAGGGATACAAGTTATTTAATGCTGAAGATGAACTAGGGTGGAGAGAATATACTTTACAGGTAAAATTAAATGCTTGCCTTCCACCAGGATGTTTTTTTTTTTTTTGTGTGCATGTCATGTGATGGTTATGTGTTTTAAAAGCTGGGCTAAAGAAATGCATGTCAGTTTGAGAAACTCATGCAGGCAAAAGTGTTTATTGGTTTCTTTATTAAAGTGGTTTGGTTTGCTTTGCTCTTTTTGCAGCTTTTATTTTGTAGTTTACAGTTTATTAGTGTTTTTTTTTTTACCTTTGGATTACTACTTTCAAAACAGGCCAGCTTTGCAATTATGTCCTAAAAGAGAATAAGGCATTAGGTATTATTATTAATGCATTATCGCTGATCTGTCTGCCATATTAAAAGACAGAAGCTGTACTGGAATGGCAGCTGACCAAGTGTTACAGAACGTGTCATGCAGCCATTTTTAACTGGCGCAGACTATCTCCGGCGATTGCTGCCTAAGGCAGTCTGAGAAGCAGGCGAATCATATGTGGAAGAAAACATGCAGAACAATGTGCATACATTTTTTCTATATTACTTTGATTGTGAATAAATGATACTTACCCGGTCCAATGGTTTTGCCAACAGTCAACATACAGTATGACTGCGCATATTTTTTTTTCTCATACAGTTGCAAATGAGTGGGGAGGGGCAGGTAGATGGGTTTACAGTGGATTGTCTTATATGCACCTGACAACAATGACCTTATTCTCATTATTGTAGTCATTTATTTTATTACAATCAGACATCCGTATACAATAAAGTGGCTTTAATTTGAAGGAGTGTGTGTGTGTGTGTGTGTGTGTGTGTGTGTGTGTGTGTGTGTGTGTGTGTGTGTGCGCACGTGTGAGTGGGCGTGTGTATGTGTGTGTGTGTGTGTGTGTATGCGCGCGTGAGTGTGTGTGTGTGTGTGTGTGTGTGTGTGTATGTATGTGTGTGAGAGTGGGTAGGTGTGTGCATGTGTGTGTGTGTGTGTGTGTGTGTGTGTGTGTGTGTGTGTGTGTGTGTGTGTGTGCGTATGTGTGTGAGAGAGTGGGTAGGTGTGGGTGTTTATACAAATGGGGACAGTGTTATATGCATATGACTACAAAGAGGCTTAATGCAGTTGTGTCCATTACTTACATATATTTGTTGCTTCACTTGGTGTCAGTAGAGACATCTAAGGTATAAAAGGCAAAGTAAATGAAAATAATAGAAGTGAATTAGGAGGAGCAAGTCAGTAAATGGTCAGTATGGTGAGGTCCACTATATGTGCTTCATACCAAGAAGATGAAATACAATAATACAACCATTATTTATTTACTTAGTTGATCAGAATATGCCACCTGAGGTGTAGAGTGTCAAAGTGGCATTAATTGGTGCAAACATTGGTGTGTGTGTGAGTGTGTGTGTATATATGTGGGGAGTATGTATGTGTTTGACTGCAGGTATGGGGGTTACAATGAATTGTATACATTTAACAGCAACAAAATGAGACATTACAGTAGTCATTATTTATGTTTATTTCATCACAGACATCTGATAATCTCATTATATACACCTTATAAAGTATATGTATGGTAAATTTACGCTAAGATAATGCCGTCTAGGTTTTGTACATTTTTTAGAACTCAGACTGTGGCAGAAGTAGGTCCCTAGGATTCCATCTAGTATTCCACTAAACTTTAATATGCATCTTTCATGTTTTATTTACATATTGATCATGATGATTTCCATGAATACCCTAAATAAAAATAAGGACATTGGTAACCTACAAACTCTTGATCCAAGCCAGTTCAGGATTTAAAGGCACCCCTATTTCCAAAAGAAAAATGTTGCGAAGGGACAAATGGTGCACTTGTCATGGCTTGTTAGTCAAGATGAATGCTTTATTAACGAAATGTTGAAGCTTATAGATATGTTTAAAAATAGGGGCTACCCTACAGATCTATTGTTAAAGACATGTAAAGATATTGTTAAGAAAAGGAACACTACTTGATGACAACAGAGATGTGAGTCAGAATACTGGAAAAGAACCTACTGAACACAACAAATCTATTAGGGGAGCTGTAATGGTATTGGATTTTAACCATACAGCACCAAAGGTTAAGAGCATTATCCAGATTGCATGGGACAGCATGTTCTCTAATGACTAAGCAAATATTGGGCCCCACTCCAACATTTGTTAATAGTAGGGGGGCGAATTTGAAGGAACTTTTAGAAAGGGGATCTAGGACCCCACAACACTATTTCTCGGATGAGTAAATGTGGCACATGTAGGGTTTGCAAACTTATTAATGATGGACCATATGTGCACATCAACAATCACAAAAGAACACTGAAGCACCCAGTATACTGTAACTGTAACACTGATATGGTAGTCTACATTGTTACGGGTTTAACTTGTCCCACCATTTATGTGGTAAAGACTACACGTACGTACATATACATTTTAAAAAGTTTTTATTTTTTTGTTATTGATTGGGTACCTAAAAAGGATGCTGGTGGTGACTTTAAAACCTTACTGGAATTGAAGGAATGTTTAAGACGGCTACGCCTGGATGCAACTAGATCACCAGGTATTAATGAAACCATTTCTAATTTCCAGTTTTCTGAAATGCAAGTCACATTTTAAAGGACAGTGTATAACATATTTAAAAGTATTCAAAATTATTTAAAATTTATTATAAGGGTTTATGTTTAGACAAGCAGGGTTGTTTTTTTCATTCTCTCACAACATTTGGTTTTTATAAAGAAGTATTTATGATGATTTTTTTTATAAAAAGTGTTCAGAATTATGTTTCAGGAGAAGATTCACTTTATTTTTGATTCCAGCAGTAGTATTTAGGTGAAGTTCTGCATTCTGTGTAATTTCTACACCGTGATTTTATGCTACAAATGGTTTTATTGGCTCACTTACTAATTATATAATTGTTTTAACCACACATACACATATAAAAGAATTGTTTTTTTTAATTTGTGTTTGACTCTGAAGAACCCAATGGATTACTGGGTGAAAGCGCTTAGTCTGCATCAATAAAAGGTTGTGTGCTTCTGTCACGTTGTGGAGTTTTTTTTTTATCCTAATTAAAAGTAGACTAAAAACGTACTCATGAGACAGGCTTCTCATAAACACTATGGAAACTACCTAAAGCCCTATTCAGTAAGTGGCCTATGCAATCATCACAGACTACAAAACTATGGTAAACAGTAATTTACATATATTAAAAAAAAGACAGAATCTTAAAAAACAGATATTGGCAGAGGAGGTTGGTTTCAGCACTTTCCTCAAATGAAGCATCTTATGCTTTAGGATTAGAAAACTTGAGGACTTGTTGCTTTGATGCACATCTCAAAACTCAGTCCTCCAGCTTATCGCACAGTGTATACGACTACTTACTAGGCCTATCTCACAGTGTATACGACTACTCGCTAGGCCTATCTCACAATGTATACGACTACTCGCTAGGCCTATCTCACAATGTATACGACTACTCACTAGGTCTCAACATATTACAAACACACATACACATAAATGAATGTAAAATGGTCAGAGTACAAATCTCTTGCGCATTTTTTCTTAGCAGTGATACAACACCCGAATAATTAATCTTTCAGTGTCCTGCATTTTGCATGTCGTACATTGCAGTACTGGCTTCATTTTTCCAGCAAAAACATAAAAAACGACTACTGGTGTCATCTCTCCTTAAACATAAGTGCTTGTACCAAATGAAGCACAAAACTGAGGCTCTGGGTTTCAACGTAGAAAATAATAACTAAAGCATCCTTACCGTTAATGAATCACTTCAAATACTGTCTACTTTCTGGACATGTTTTACAAAACATTTGGTTTTAAAATGGGAAAAGTAGTAAAGTTTATGCTTGCAGTGGAGAACATTTTAATTTGTCTGGAACATTTGTCACACTGCTATAGCTATAGACATGATTTAGTGGCAAAAATGTACAAAGTTGGCATAGCTAATATTGTTGCATATGGTTTAACACCAAATTTTAAACACTACCTTGGAAAGCCCTCAAAACATATGAATGCAAAATATCTAGAAGCTTCCAATTCCCAACCACAAGGAAAGATTAGTGTTTGACACAATACAATCATTGTGCAGGAAACGATATGCACTGTGTGCATATAATGTTATAAATGCATAATACCATTATGATACAGTAATGAGATTTAAACAAATAAACATTCCAAGACCTAGACACATGCAGAAAGCACTTTCTTGCTAGCAAAGTGGATATTTTCAGAACAAACAAGAGCTTCTCAGAAAAAAATATGCAAAGAAAAAAGGAGCATCTTTGATTTAAATAGCGAGGCAGATGTCCCTGGTCTGTCTAAAGCAGTTTTCTTCTCACAAAATAGTCTTTCCTTCTCGGTCATTAGTGATAAAACAGCATTTCTTTCACTGTGGTATTGGTTGCATGTGACCACATTGCAACTACTCAGACACCCTGAGTGACCACTACTCAACCTACATAACTAGAAAATACTAAAAACATAACTAAAATGTCAGAGTAAACATAGTAAGGCATCTAACCATAAGATACAAATATCTTCTTAGAAACGCTTTAGCATTACATTCGCCACCCATTTAAAATCCACTCTCTAGATGGAACCTCACTTTGAAGGGCTACCTAAAAATCCGAAGAATGTAAAAGTTATGACTGCCTCTTTTGTCAACTCCTAAATCCCTTCAAAACAAAACAAAACAGATTTGGAACCTCACAAAAACTCTTAAAAAAACTCCAAAAATCTCAAAAATCACAGATCTCATTGATTCCCCAATAGAAACAACCATGCCTTTTAAATACTCAAGTTTATAGCTAGACCAGTCTAAATTTCCAAAGCATATCCTTTCCTCTGCAGACCAGCTACAGCTGCAACAGGCAGAGGAGTTTTGCTTTCTCAACTTGAATTTGCTTATCATAGCCATAGCCTCAAAAAAAAAAAATAAATAAAAATCATCCACTCTAGTACATTAAAAACAATCTGCTGATTCCTTTCTAATCCTCCCCCAAGACCACCACTGCATCACCATCTCCAAAGCCAACTGGCTACCAAACCCCTACAGAGTTTAATTACTCCTAAAGCCTCCTCTTTTCAAAGCAATTTCAACCAGGTGCCTTCCCATCTCTTGCATGCAAACCCCATAATCTCCCTCCACCTACCCACACCCTCTGTAACTTCGCCGAATTAACTCCCTCATTTCAGACACCCCAAACCAAACTGCACTGTTCGGACTATTCTTTCTCCATTCTTGCACCCAAACTCCTGCAATCCCTCCCCCTCACCTAAAAGAAGTCCCCTCTTTCCCATGTTCAGACTACAATTCTGAGTTATCTCAATCAAAAACCTGGCTGCAAGCACTTTTCCACTAGACACACAGCTTTACTCCTCCTCACCCGCATTTCATTTATTTTACTTGGTTTTCACCTACTGTTTCCCTCTTATATTTGCTACTAAAATTAAATTCAGATTTGTTTTTCTATTCTGTTAATATTTACATATTATTTCAGTCAACTATGCAATTACCTACCTTCTGTGATTACTCTTATCTTTCAGAATTAGTTCTTTTTTTTGTTTTGCAAATTTCTTCATCCGGACTGTGCCTACAACTGGTCTACTGTGCATAGGTGATTACCTGGTCAATGGCCCAAAAGCTCTTACAAGCCTAGCCATACAATACCAACACTCTGTCAATAAGGGCACCACCCCAGGAGTAAATTTATGAATAACAATCCATTGATCCAGGCAGTGCTTGAAGAGGGCTAGGGAAGAGCTTTTCTTTACATGAATGGGAAGCTTGTTCCATAGAAGAGGTAGCCTCTGAGACACATATCTACCCAACTTGATTTATTCCCATCAAAGGCTAGGTTAAGGTGGAGCAAATGACCCTTGTGCAGTTAGATTTATGAATGTGCAATATTTCCATTACAGCAGGGTCAAAGACAGCCTTGTAAGCCAGACACAATTGCCCCCAAGTAGTCTGTATGAGACAAAATACACAGCGACAGGGCATTCAATCTTTATGCATAGGATTTATCTTTCATACCTGTATCTTACTGCTGAGAAACCTCTGGGATCACCCTTGCAGAAGTCTGGTGAGGTATATGCAAAAGGGTGCAGGTGAGGACAGAAGGAGAGCAGAGTGCAATGGAATTATAACATTGTTTGATCTGGAAACCATGTCCTTACTTATCAGTTGTGCCACATAGTACTTCCTCACCACAGTGGACAAATGGAGGTTGAAGTTCAGATTACTCTGTGTACTCAGATCACACAACATTGGGTCAACTCTTCGAGAAGGGGGGTGTTGCCTACATAGTTAGTTAAGGCATTTGTTTTTCCAAAGGGTATAATTATGCATTTTTTGCATTTAGTTTCAGTCCATGGCTTTGGCACAAATTGTTTACTTACATTAAATCCTTTCTGCAGTTGACCTTGTCATTCAGGGATTTAAGGACTGTCCCCAGTCTGCAGTCATCTGCAAACTTGGTCAGCCAAAGGCCATCTACTTCTGCCTTGACCTCTGAGAAATATATTCCAAAAAGGAGAGGACCAAGCAGACAGCCCTGTGGTATATCACTGGTGACTGGCCTCTTCCTAGAGAAGTATTCACCTACTTTGACAGTGTGGGTCCTGTCAGTGAGTCCATTGGCTATCCATCTAGTGACATGGGTATTGGAGAGAGAATCTGTCAGCTAGGCATAAATCCCCAAGTAGGGAATTGCATCGAATGCCTTGGCCAGGTCACCAAGGCCACAGATGATGGAAAGACCAAGGCCACAGACGATGGAAAGACCAAGGCCACAGATGATGGAAAGACCAAGGCCACAGATGATGGAAAGACCAAGGCCACAGATGATGGAAAGACCAAGGCCACAGATGATGGAAAGACTGTGCACGGTAGCCTTCTCAAAGAAGTCAAACAGACACAGTCTAACTTTACAAATCCAAACTGGGTAGGCTCCAGTGTCTGGAGATTACTTATCTCTGTGTTAAGGTCCATGATGATTCTTTCCATGGCCTTATAAATGTGACTATTCAAGCTTATGGACCTATAATTCCCTAGGTCGGTTGATGGACCACCACTGTACAGAGGAATGACTATTGTGGTCTTCCATTTTGCTGAAGCATAGCTTGTCTGGAGGATCTTGTTTAACAGGGATGTAGGGGGGAGGGGTCTTCTAGGTCATATTTAAAGGTTATTTAAAAGCGACCTGGGATGTTATCTGGGTCTATAAAAGCTGTGTTTTAGCCTTAGAAAACACAGAAATTACCTGCTCTTGAGACAGGCTGAAGAATGGTGGCAGGTATACTTTGGGGAGCAGCTGGTGGGGACAGGGAGGTAAAGTTTGATTCAAATTTGTAAGCTAGCAGGTTGGCTATTTCCTCTATTTGATTATAGGTAGTGCCATCCACTACCACTGATCTATACAGAGCTGGGTATTCCCCTTAAGGTTTTGGACAGATTTAAAAATTACTTTGTTGTTATACTTAGCTAGGGAGGCTATGTTTGCTTCATCATTTGTTTTTGAGGTCTATACTAGGTCTCTGATTGGATTGTTAAAGCAGTGGCAGCTGGTGACTTCAAATCAAAGGGGGCTGCAGGAGAAAACTGAATGGGTGGGACTATGCTCAAAACCACAAAAACTGGGACTTTACGCTGCCCTGGGTGCCAAACTGTCATTATGCGAGTCCAATCAAGACAAAATGAAGTGTAGAAGAAAAAAAATATTTCAATGCATTGGCTACATGACAGCTTACTTAATATCTAGAAGGAAACAAAAAGATTGTGAGTCATGAAAAAATAAATTACTTTTTAAATACATTAATGGAATGCCAGTCAAAATCAAGTATAAGAAAAACAAGCAGTACTCAACTCAAACCACTTCTCCTTGCACTGCAGTTCTAATTATAATTTATATTCAGCTTTATAAAATTACCAAGTAACATGCTGAAAGTAGCAATGTCTGCGATACCCCCACTTGTAAAAATGTTTCTTATCCAAAAAAGACCTGCTGCCTGAGCCTGACAACAACTATCTACTTGTTTAATGGGGAAAACATGATCAAAGAAAAAAATGAACAGCAAACAAGAAACAAGCTCAAAATAAATTGCTTAAAGGATTCCTGCACAGGTTATGGACCGCACATAATAGATTGGCATTCTGTTTAGTTAAAGGCTTCAAAGATGACTGCAAGTCTCCAACAAATGTAATGAGCTTCTGAAAATACTGTAATCCTGTCCTTTATTAAAAATACTGTCATATGCATTTCAGTACCCAAGGTTTATACATTATCTAGTTATGCAAATATTCTCTGCATGGCAACAACAAAAAGGCTTTCAATGTTTGTAATTCTTTAACAGTATGCTTATTAAAACTTACTTGCATCTTCCATTCTCAGACAAGCTTACTTGATGGTCATTAAAGCATTGCTACTTAAATACAGAGCAACAGGGCACTGCAACAGAATTTATTTTCTGAATAAGAAGAAGCCTAAATCAACAGTATAAAAATATGACAGAAAACCAGAACATTCTGCAAAATCAAGAACAGATGAAAAGCCACTGTAATACTTGTGTCTACCTTGGATGGGCGGATACTCTGCATACTTACACGGCATAACTACTAGTTGCCTTGCTTGGACACATCCAGAGTCACTACATGGGGGAGTGGGGTGCAACAAGTATGTCACAATTAGAAATGTCTCTGGCTGACGGTGATGGCCCTGACACATTTGTCATACCTCATCCTCAGGACAAGAAATTTGGACAAAGTCATAAACAGAAGTGGGAAAAAGGCTGAAAAATATCGACAATTTTTAAATATTGCTCTTATAACAGAATAGTAGGTCTTGCGTTAGCATGAATTTTCTGAAGGGTATGAAATCTGAAACTCAAATGTCTGTCATTTTATAACTTCAATCTTTAATGATTTTCCACTAATTTGCCAGAAAAAACACAATTTTATGACAAACGGACCAAAATGTGATGCAAAAATATAAAGGGTATATATTAAAAGCACAAATTTTCACAACCGCGAATACGAGTACATCGACACAAAATTCAACAAGAGCGAAGGACGTCAACATTGAAAATCACAATGCCGAATGTATTTCCTTGGCCAGCAGGGTGATCGTGTGGAGGAGGAAGTATATCCTTTTCCCCACTGTAGTGCAATCTCTGAGTTGGTATATTTAAGTAGGGGGTGTGGGGGGTACAACCCCCTACATGGGGGTGGAAGGTGGCTTGCCCCCCCTGCAAAAATGTGATTAATGAAGCTTGTTTACATAGGTGATCCTTACTTGTATGGTGCCGTTTTCTGAAATACATTTGGCATTGTGATTTTCGATGTTTACATTCTTCGCTCTTGTTGTACTTCGACGTTTATGTGTTGATGTACTCATATTTGCGGTTGTGATCATTTATGCTTTTAATATAGACCCAAATATAAAATAGCCACACAATACAGCTGGGAACCTGTCAAAGAAGGGATACTTTATATTAGTACTGTTAAAATAAGCAGCTGACAAAATAAGAGAATCTACATGCATTTCTAAAATTAAAAGTAATCTACAACTCTGATCTTTACAACTATTTTTTAAATTGTAAACTCTCCATGTTTTCTTTCAAATCTGCCATTGTGCAAAGGGATTACTAAGGGGAAATCATCATTTTGAGCCAAAATTGCGGACAGCTGAGAGGTATGGATATACCTCATTCTATAAAGTGATTTATTTGTGTGTACCTCACACCCTCTTAATGCAGGAAATCTGGACAAGGCCAAATATATTGGGGGAACATACAAACAAGTACTACAAATTGCTCTTATATAAACTTAGACAGTGGACAGAATAACAGGTCTTGCTCCAGCATCCATTTTCTGAAGCGTATGAAGTCTGAAACTCCATGTCTGTCATTTAGTGACTTCATTCCTAAATGATTTGCCAGAAAAACACAACTTTTGAGGAACAAACCAAAAAGAAGAAGCAAAAATCTATTCATTCTGCAAACATCTGGACAGTTAAGAGGTACAGCTCAACAGGAGCTGTCTTGAGTTTGCTGCCCTCCCACCCCCCTCACAAAATCATGGTTGAATGTGGCCTTCCCCATGCAGCTATTCCAATGTCCCATTACTTGGCTATTTTGCGCATTTACCATAAACACTGTAATGTGCATACTGCTTTACTTCTACGATGATTTGGATTTCATTTAAAATTTTTAAATTATATTTTACAGCACAAACACTAATAGACCTTCTAAAGAAAGCAATGCAGTCTCACAATGAAAATAGACTTGGCATTAAAATTTCTCTGCCCTTGAAACTCACATTCATTGAAACAGCATTGAAACCTACATTCAAAGACAATACATTTGGCCAGTGGCAGATAAAGATTAACTTTGGCCTGTTTTCAAATCATAGGCCCCTTGAACATGAAACATACATGTGTTCTTTGAAACAACTCCTGATTATATTAAATTATATGCATTGCATAATACAGTACAGTTGTTAGAGGGCTTTGCAATTTATTGTTTTGAACATTTTTTCAGTAAACAATGAAACAAAATGCATGCACCAATATTGACAAAACTGCCCAATTCAGAACATTTCCATCGTATACATCTACTCCAACTTCTATAATCCATCAGTATCAATAAATATGCACAATCTCTGCAGAAGTAAAAGCCATCTAAATAGTGCCATATTAAAGAGATATGTAAGTAATGAAGAGGTTGCTGCTAATAAACAACTTTATATTCCATTGTTTCATCTACAAATAAAATGCCTGCTGCCCTTGAGGAATAAATTGCCTATGTTACATTAAAACAATGATACGCTAGTAATATTACAATAGGGAATGGATGGCAAACTGATAACAGGTTCATCGTTACTAGTCATCTCCACCAAAGAGGACATTCGCAGGACTGCAGCATCAACAAAGGGCTTTTCATCCAGAAAAAAGGAGGTCATTGTCCCACTGTACTCATCCCTCATTAGACCGATTATAGAATACAACAACCTGTTTGACATGTACCTCTCAAGACATCTGCAACAACTGGTAAGGTTGCAGAAATACCTCACTAAAAGAATCACAGGCCTAAAGCAGATGCCCTATGTTGACCATCTATAAAAACTCCACCTATACTTTGTTGCATATAGTCTACTCAGAGGTGATACCTGCTTAACATACAAGTCCATGTCAAACCCAGAGCTGTTGGACATGCTACACTTAAAGAAATCCCAATCCCTCAGAGACCCACTTCCAGGGATCTAAACCTTGTCATCACAATGAGCAAAACATGCTGGAGGGATAGGTTCCTGACTCAGACTCCCCAGACTCTGGAATAGACTGCTAGTACATGTCAAGCAGAGCGCCTCTTTGGCCCTCTTCAAAAGGAACCTTGATGCTTGGATGGGAGATAGGAAATTCACCCTGGGGATCACATCAGTCACCCTGCTAGACAGGGGTCCTGGGAAGTAAATACTATGGGAAGAAATAGCCAGGGAATTATTATGGCTAGGCTTGTATAGGCCCTGGGGCTGAGAGCCTAGTACCAACCCATGAACCCACCTTTAAAAATACAACACAGTACTATATTAGCAACACATCTATAGACTGTGGGAGTAAAACCCACAGCCGTCTGCATCAAAAGCAAGTATACTACCTGTTGTGCTACTAACAATGCAAGCAGATTCAGCATAAGGAGCACTAAACTTCTCGTTAAGCTCTCAGCTCCTTGTAAAATCCACTCAACACTCAACTGTATCTCTCAACTTTGAAGTACAAGAAATCTGTAAAAAAGCCAATATTTAATTGGGGGGTGGGGGACAAAAGCCCAAAATCTAGGGGCACATTTTAAACATTGCTTGTATATTCTTGGAAAGTTGCTAGAATAAAATGCTGTGTTATCACCATGCATTTCACTGCCAAGACTTGGACTCGGGACCCTGTGCACTATAGTCAGAGCAATAAATCACTATGTAAAATCAGCTGTTTCTTGAAAGACGGGTAGACTGAAACTTAAATGGCTATCATTTAGTGAATTCAGTTCCCAGTATAGCTCTCAACCTCTTGGCACAAAACACCTGGACAAAGCCAATAATGGGGTAATACAGCCCCCAAACATATTCAGTGAATTCAGTTCTCACCATAGCTCTCAATCTCTTAGCACAAAAAACCTGGACAAAGCCAATAATGGGGGAATGCAGCCCAAAAAATAGGGACAAATTTAAATATTGATCTTAACAGAAAATTGCTACAATAAAAGGTTTTGTGTTACCATGTACTTTCTGAAGAATATGAAGTCTAAAATTCAAATGCCTGTCATAATTTAGAGAAATTTGAAATCCAGAAAACCACAGATTTCATGAGGAACAGAACACAACAAAATGTTTACAAGTGGTGGTGGGTAGGGAATTCAGGCTCTTGCTACTTGCTCCCAAGGTGCAGGGTTTGAATCCCCCACCAGGGATATTTCCTGAGTTCACTCTAGCCACCAGGTATATTTAATTCATCCCATTTACCTAAAATGGCATTTGCTGTCTCACTGAACCATTCTGTTTAACTACTACTTTTATTTCCTAAGCAGGAGAACAAAGGTTTAGAGACATACTAGGATATACACTGACATGTTAGATGTTATCTGTTTGCATCAAATGTATGAAAAGGCTGATAAACTTCTTATTCCCTTCACATTGGACAAAGCCTACCTGTGACCAGTGAGATCCTGTTTAAGTGGCTTACTACATGTATTGTCTTTTGTTATGAAGGCTGTTTTCACAGTGCAATATGCTAGGCTGCTGTCATTTGTGCCAATTATGTCAAAAATGTTTCAGGTTTGAACGTATGTTAGGCTGCACTGCTGACAACCATGAAAACATTTACCAAGTTCCAATCTAGAATCGGTGCAGGCATTGTAAAGTGGTGTTACAGGTTATCCTGTTTAGCTCTCCATCACACTAGGTTAGTCATAAAACTACCTGGCTTTATATTCAAATGTTGAGAATGCTGCTACACAATTCTTTCCAAAAGAAATTAAGACAATAGAGTAAGCACACATCACAACAGTGCACTGCTAAAGATGATGCTTGCAGCGAAGTGAATTATTTTTCTCCAGTCACAGCAGTCCGTTCATTTATTTAATTAGGATTAAGGATGCCATGCATCATAACAACATATGGGCTATTAATTGTGTGAAGTCACACATATTTTTATTTGCACTATTTTTTGGTTGACATACATTTCAAAATTCAAAGCTGAATTCGGCATTGTCCTTGTGCAGAAAGACATTTAATTACAGGAAGATGTTCAGATGGTGACTGATATAAATCAATAAAAGCCCAAAGATTATGAGCTCAGCTATGAGATTGTATCTGTTCAAGATTGGCAACTATAGTGAATATGCTCACTCTATACCTTTCGGGTTACTTTTGACCTGTTGTCATATTCACTTTACATTAAGGGTTATTGCACAAGGAAAACATGCTTTTAACAAAAGCATGGGTTAGTGCACACAGGGCAATCTGTTTATGAAATAAGTACATGAACCACAGAACATTAGCTTTAAAGGAACAAATGATTACTGTGTCACTGAGTAATAAATTGAAGTCATTCCTTGCAAGGTGTAGCAATACCTCTTGTATAGAATAACCATCCTGTTGCTTTTATGAAGGGTATAATGTAGTTATGACTGTGGAATGCAGGAAAAAAATTATATGAAAACTGACAACTCCCTACGCCACTCGATGGGTTGCCAAGTGGCTTACTGACAGAACCCACATTGTAAAAGTAGCTGACTCCAAATCCAGCTCCAGACAAGTGACAAGTGGAGTACCTTAGGATTCAGTCCTGGGACCACTCTTGTTTGGCATCTACTTCTCGGAAGTACAGGCCAACACTAAGGGGACTCTGGCTAACAAAGTTTGCAGATGACTGCAAACTGGGAGCCATTATTGAAACCTCAAATGATGTGGATACTCTACAAAAAGGCCTTACAGAAACAGATGCCTGGTGCCAGAGCCATGGGCTCAAGCTTAATGCCAAGAAATGTATAGTTATCCCCTTTGGGAAAAAACATGTACCCATGAATTACCACACAGGTGGCAGTACACTAAACACTGAAAGTGTGATAGGAGACTTAGGGACACAAGTGGACAGTGGTCTCACCTTCAATAACCACATTTCCACAACAGTCAGGAAATCCTTCTATGTGGCACACCTCATCACTAAGGGCTTTTCATCCAGAAAAAAAAGGAGGTCATTGTCCCACTGTACTCATCCCTCATTAGACCCATTATAGAATACAACACCCCATTTGGTATGTACCTCTCAAGATCTCTGTGACAACTGGAAAGTATGCAGAAATACCTCACTAAAAGAATCACAGGCCTAAAGCAGATGCCCTATGCTGACCGCCTTAAAAAACTCCAGCTATACTCTTGTCACATATCGTCTACTCAGAGGCGATCTCTGCTTAACATACAAGGCCATGTCAAACCCAGAGCTCTTGGACATGACTACACTTAAAGAAATCCCAATCCCTCAGAGCTACACACTCCAGGGATCTAAACCTTGTCATCAAAATAAACACCCAGAGACTCCGCAGACACTGGAACAGACTGCCCCATACATGTCAAGCAGAGTGCCTCTTTGGCCCTCTTCAAAAGAAACCTTAATGATTGGATGGGAAAAAGGAAATTCACCCAGGGGATCACATCAGTTGCCCTGCTAGACAGGGGTCCAGGGAAGCAAATAGTGTGGGAAGAAATATCCAGGGAATTGTTATGGCTAGACTTGTATAGGCCCTAGGGCCGATAGCCTAGTACCACCCTATGATATACTCTGAGAATACAAAAAACAATGACAAACTTGGAATCAGTAATCTGAGGCTGATGCTACAAACCTATAAGCTTCAATACAGTGTGATTTGGTGAGAATATACAACAGATGTACATAAACATTTAGACTTGGAGACTTAATTACCTGACAAGATGATATAAAGCATATTCCCAGAATACCAGCTAAACTGCATTCTCTTCTATTGATAAACTCTGCTCCTGTTTTTTTCTTTTCTATTAAATTACCTTAACTCATTACAAGGGCTGTCCTTGAATGTGCAAATCTTATAACAGTTTTGTACCTGAATTGCATTGTTACTTTATTTATTCACCTTAAGAATAAAAATAAATTACTACATCTACTACACATTTATACTCTTCTCGTAGTTCCAAAAAACTGCAGTCATTTTTTTTTTTCTGTTTAGAATATGTACAAGA
This sequence comes from Protopterus annectens, assembly GCF_019279795.1. Classification (NCBI taxonomy): domain Eukaryota; kingdom Metazoa; phylum Chordata; order Ceratodontiformes; family Protopteridae; genus Protopterus; species Protopterus annectens. The sequence continues at coordinate 7,340,574 of NC_056750.1, forward strand.
AAGCTTTCTTTTTTTATGTACAAGGGAAGGCAACTTCTTATTAGTTAGTGGCCTTGTACCAAGTGATAACCATGAACTCATTGACAACAGGTAGGCACTAACATGTAAGCCGGCAATATTAGAAATCAACTCACAGTTAGAACAATTTAAACTATCAACATTTTTCCAACAGCTGAAAACTATACTGTCACTAGTCAAACTACCAATTTTGAGACAAACATAGCAGAAAAGAAATAATTAAAATGAAGCTTTTTAATTAAATAAAATGTTTTGTATTTTGTTCATGCATTCTTTCATTTCTCAGATAATTGCTTTACTGTATTCTGTATCACAGGGAACCTTTAGCCTGCCAAGGCATGTACTGGCCATAATTAATCCAACAGAACACCATCACTCTCCATCACTCACACACTTACACACACCTTGCTTTAAGTATTCTACCCAACTGCTTCAAGTCTGCCCAAACACAGTTCCTGTTTTGCAAGCACACACAATTCCTGCAACAGCATAAATTGTCCATCGGCACACAATTCCTGCAACACCATTAGAAAGCCTGCAAGAGCTGTCTATTAGCACCGCGAGAGGAGCAAGCGCCTACCCAGCCTGCAGACATTGCAGTCCAATCACCTTCTGGTCTATACAGGTGTAACTGCATAGACTTCTGGAATATTTGCTGTTGCGGGCGGTCTTCCTAATCCAGACTGTCTAACCAGCAGTCTGGATATTCTGTGCACATGCTCTGGACTGGTTCAGTAGCAGTCCGCACTTTGGAAATGCAGCGAGTGTGCATGTGCGAGTTCCAGGACTCGCACTTGTTGTTTTATTTATTTTTTCTTGCTTTTGTACAGCTGAGGGTGGGCTATAGTCTTCCAGCACAATAGCATGAGCCGCCCCTGAAATGCAAATGAGTACTTTTAAGAACAGGCAGTAAAAACAAAATAAAGTAATAAAGTAGGAAAAAACACAAATACAGTAAAAGCAGATAAATAAAAAATGAAAAAAATGCACCTGATTTATTTATTCTTTTTGGTCAAGTGGGAAGGGATTAAACACGATAATTTAAGGTTGAAAAACTAAGGGGGGTAGGCCTTCCCAAATGAGCTTTCTCTCCTCAGTAGAATAAGCTGATGAGATGGGACTGGGAGGAGTGTGTAAAATGAGATTCATAGTAGGGGTGGGTACAACTCAAAAGCCACCAAACTTAAGAACACAACAAGCAATGGGCTGGTGGGAGGGACTCTAATACTTCAACAGAACAGAAAACTTAAAACAAAACAAATTTAATACTAGAATAAGATACAAAATAGAAGCGATCAAACCTTAAATAAAGATTAACAGCTTGGATGCCTGCAGGAGATGAGGAATGATGAGGCCATGACTGCGTGCCACACATTGGCAGGAGGGATGAGGTAACATACCAGACACAGGCTACTTCATGCACCTTTAATGGAGATAAAAGTTCAGAATTGTCCGATATGTAGCCAGGATTTGGAAGCGGTTGCCGCTACTAGAAAATGCCTCATGGCACGTAGTGACAAAGAATATACTAACATAGTAGGAGAAAGGACCTCTACATTCATAGACATCAGTCACTCAGCCAACCACAGTACAACAACCACTCTCTAGCCACTCCACTCCCTGGTTGCCATGACAAAATGTAGTCTTTATGAAATAGGAGAAATTTTGTTGTGTCCACCAAGATCTGTCCAAAAGTGGTGCTGCGTCCCAAAAGGCAGGACACGGCTGCAAACTGTTAAAAGGGGCTGATGTCAGCAGCTGATCTTCAGGTTCAGAGTTACCACTAGCCATTATAGTGCTAAAGAGCCAAGAGTATAAAGGGGTGCGGCAGGGGCTAAGTAATAAGCTAGGTTATAACTTATACCATTTCATTCATAAGAATTAACTGAGGGGTCAGCAATAACCAGGGCTCTCTTCAAAGCAGCTGCATGATTGCCTTTGGTTTCAGCTGACATGAAGCAGTCATTTTACCTCTTACTTCAGAATGCACCATGTTGTTTTGGGTTGATAATTCAAGTTTAGAAGGCAATCTCTCCTACAGAAAAGAGAGAAGATAAGTTGTGTGATGTGATTTCAGTTCCTATTTTGTGATCTTATGGCATATTGTACTGTTTTATATTTTAGTACAGCTGTTATAAAGCAACAGATTATATTTAAAGTAGTTTGATGCAATTCTATAGTATCTACAGGACACAGTACTAAGACGGGAATGGCATACTCCATTTTAGAATTTCAGATGGATTTGCTACAAATTAATGGGCCTCAAGAGTCCGTATCTTTGTAAGTTAATAATTTTTAGATGGGCTAGGATTTAGAATGATTTGAAAACAAAATGTTATGCACTTACAGTCATGCCATATCCATGTTGTCTTCTTCTGTCCATCTCAATGACATGGCACATCAGATCTGAATGGATCCAAAGCTGGCAACTCCAGACCCTGACCTCTCTGACAAAGCACCGTCAACTACTCCACCCTCAGACTGAGTTGACCCCCCAAATATATCACCATCACCATCCATAATATGAATGAAATACTACCTACCAGGCAAAGTACTGAAACTATACAGCAACCACACAGGGTTGTAACCAGGGCTCCAGGAAGGACCAGAGACAGTATGGAAGAGAGACATAGGGCAGGGGTGTTGAGCTGGATGGAAGATGACACACATCTAGTTTTATCTTAAGAACGTGCATTTCACATCTGATGTTGTCTTTTCCATCCACCTCAGCGATTGGGACAGAGTCTCCAGCTAGAAAATCCACAGGCGGCACTATTGAAGGATATTCCAGAGAATGGTAGTAGCAAAAGCAGCTCTAGACCTGGACTGCAGATTGAGCTTGTAATGAGACAAAAGTATGAATTGTGGCCATTGTAGCTATCACACATACATCATCTACAGGGACACAGTTAAAGAAAGCTGCAACAGTTGCTGCTGCTGTGGTAGAATGTGCTTTTGGTTTAGAGGACAACAATACTGTAACCTAATAGACAAATGTAATACAGTCGGACAGCCATCTAGACAAAGTAACCAATATACCTGGAACCCAGCTTTGCCTTGGAAAAGGAAATGAATAGTCGATAACTTTTTCCAAAGTCTTTTATACAGTGTAAATAGAATCTAAGCTGGTGATAGAGATCCTATTTTTTTTAAATAAGTGTAAAAATAAAATGGTAGCTTTATAGTCTGGTTTAAGTTGGTCTTCAAAGCCACCTTGGGTACAAAGGCTGGGTTCAATAGGACTACAGCTAGCAGCTGTAGCATAGTCCAGGTACAGGTTTGCTGCATCTGGGTCTCTTTATAGGGGTTGCTGTATTCTGAGCACATTTTCCAAGCCATCATTGATTGGAAGGGGCCTTCCTGCACCCTTGATGTGACAAGCATGCTGATTGGTCAAGGGCTTTGAGTAAGCACCTTTTTTTTTTAAGTTTTTAGCTTTTAGATTCTTGTAATTAAGCCCAGAGTTTTAGAGGATTTCTGCTTGTTTAATATGAGCTGAACGGAGGTGAGCTACCAGCCCCAACTCCAAGCTGAGATGCCAGATGGCTAAAGGCTTCTGAGCTTCCCAAAAATCATAAGTTGCCGTTTTTTTTTTTTGGCTTGGTTATACTATTTACTACGCTTTTTGTTTTCTGCTTATTTAATGTGTATTTTAATGCTGTAAATTAAACAGCACTGTTTCTACTGCATTTGTCTGCCTTACTGTGATTATTAAATCATATTCTGTTGCTGTTTTCACTGTTTGCAAAGTCATTGTTGCTATTTTTCACTGTTTGCAAAGCATCTGTTTGGTTTGTTCTGTTTTTTCCGCCAGGCAGCGTCTTAAATAACTGATTTGTTTGCCGTTTAAAACATTTTTTAGTGTCTCCTTGCTGTTTTTCTACTATTTAAAACTTTTTTTTAGTGTTCCCCACTTAAATCATGGGCACTAGAACCATAGAGTGAGGGGGGAGGGGCACCCCCCACACACACACACACACAGACACTTTTGCAGCAGATCCAGCAACTTACCCATCCAATTATTTTCTCTTTATTTTAAGTTTTCACGTTTTGTCTCTATTTTAAGTTTTTGTGGCCGAAGCTGACGTAATCATGTACGTGATGACGTCAGCTCCAGCCTGCGCAATAATTGAGCTAAAGGAGCTCACACATTACCAGCTGGCCAGGCTCAAATAGGAATTATCGTCAGGCGAAATGAAGAACTGCTGCAGGGATTAGCATCATCGGCTGGTGAAATGAATTATCAGCTGGGAATGAAGTACAGGGCGAGTTCTGAATGAAGTAAGGTAAGGAACTAAGGGTGTGTGTGTGTGTGTGTGTGTGTGTGTGTGTGTGTGTGTGTGTGTGTGTGTGTGTGATGAACTCTGTTTCAAAAAGACATAATTCTCTTGCCAACTCCTTTACTAATAAAGAATATGAGAAGAATGCTGAATAAAAACATCTGAAACATAAAGACTTATTTTGCCAAAATATTCTCTCTTGGCAGTTGCTCAAAGGCTCTAGTTATTTGTCCAAAACAATCCAAGACAGTAGTAGAAACGAGACTTTAGGCATGTGCTTTGTATTGATGCTCAGCGTACTTAATGGGTCTGTTTGTTGACTGATTAAACAGTCATTTAAACATAGTCTGAAGTTGTTGTTGTGTCTTTTGGCTTATCCCGCTTAGGGGTCACCACAGCAAAACTCCAGTCCGCTAATGTTTGGTAGTGGATTTTTATGTGCAGAGTTACCAGCCCTGACACACAACCTTCAATGAAGGCACGCCCATTCATGCATGCCTCCACACAGAAGACTCTCTAGCTGAGAATCGAACACGACAACATCTTGCTGTGAGGCGACAATGCTACCGCAGCACCACTACCATGGGTTAAACATAGCCTGAAGTAAAGGAAGCAAATCACATGGTAGTGTCGCACTGTTTACGGGCATCTTCCCAGAGAGAACCATCAATTAGTTACTCGCTTCGAAAACTATCTAAAAGGTCGAATATTTCCTTCCAAGCCATAGTATGCACTATAGTGGGTGAGTAGGTTGGGTATGAATGAGGATCGGTGTCCTACCAGCTGTATGCCTATGTGGATGACACTTGGAAAACATACTGAATAGTTACACATGTAAATTTAAGTATTATGCACAAGTAGCAAGAACCATTATTTGTGTATACTTCCTGATATCCGCTATGCAATCATACCACTTTGAATCAGAATAGCTTTGTGCACAGTCAGCATATTAGCCAGTATGCACCTGACAGCATACATATGAAAAGGAACACACTCTGAGCCATTTAAAGGTAAGTTTGTATTTTCTTCAGGTTTAGTAACCTGATAGGGACCAGTTAACAACCATGTTCTTTTTCCATGAAAAAAGGAAGGCATTACAAATATTTGTTAGAGAGATTTGCAGCATTCCAGTTGGAGCTATGTAATACTGTTGCTATAATGTTTCTTCAAAGGGTGAAAGAATCTTTGTGCTATAATTTAACAAATGATAGGTGTCACATTCATGAGATCCTCAGAAATAAGTTATTTACGGCAAGTTTTGCATGAAAATATGAAAAGCAGTAAAAGTTACAAAGCTGCACTTAAAAAATTAAATGCATACCATTTTTTTTCCTGTATGCATGACCTTGCCCTTTGACTCCCCTTCCCACTCGTGTTTGCCCCATTTGTTTCTCCTCGCAGTATTATATCCAAGCATATTCATGTCCCAGGCAGGGTTAGAACCCCCTAGATAGTTTGTTTGATGTGGGAGGTAAGTTCATTTGTTCATCAGAGGCCAGAGTCAGGAAGAAGGGAGATGATTACTCTGGCATATCATTAAGATCTACCTTCTATACCGGACTTAACCTCTCGCTTTAACGGCCTTGATGTCTGCTCTATGCTGCCTGCTGGAAGACCTATCCTGCTCCCACACAGATCATTTTGGTTCTATGAAGTGAAGAGTCACCAACCTCTATGCTGGCAGACAGCCCCCCACAATCCTATGCAGGTAACTGGTCGAGTAATCACAATGACTCCCTCCCCTAGAATGGGTGAGTTTACAAATGCTTCACACCCCCAACCATCTCCTTCCAGCTTTCCATGATGGTACTTGAACCTGCATCATCTGGGGTATAGTAAGGGATTTATCTTAATGTGCCTCAGAGTAAGGGAACAATTCATTAATTTATTTTTAATAGTTTTACATTTCAAAATAGACATTTCATGATCTTTTCTCTTTCCTAATGAGCATTGATAGTAAGCATGTCCTATAGAAAATATTGTTTAGTATAGAAAAAATGAGGGGGGAGGGGCTATTGTCTCCATCAGAAAAATTATAGCATTCATGTTTCTAGGTTGTCTTATAAATTGTCTGTGTTGTCAATTGTGTTGCTCTCTCTCTCTCATATGTAAATATATGTATACATATATATATATATATATATATATATATATATATATATATATATATATATATATATATATATATATATATATACACATGCATATATATATATATATATATATATATATATATATATATATATATAGATACATATGTGTGTATATATATATATATATATATATATATATATATATATATATATGTGTGTGTGTGTGTGTGTATGTGTGTGTATATAAAGATAGCATTATAAAAAGTTTACAAATGAATGCATAATTTCAGTGCATTCATCTTTTCTTGTAAATTCAATTAGCGGTTTATATTTATTTACATGTTTTGTTAAGCAAATGAATGGGTTGAGTCATTCTACTTACAGTGTGGGTGTGGAAGTAGACTTTTATGATGGAAATGTTCTGCAATGGGTAGTTTTGTCATTATTGGTTCATACATTTTGTTTCATTGCTTACTATAAAACCGTTCCAAACTACAAATTTAAAACACATTCTAACAAGTGGTGCTGTAGTATACAAGCAATATAATTTAATACGATCAGGAAGGTGAATCAAAGAATGCATATATGTATGCTTGCTCACAGGATGCAGGAGATCAAAACAGGGGAAGAGACCAGTCACCAGTGGAGTCCCCCAGGGTTCGGTGCTGAGACTTTCTGTTTGGCATAAACATCTCAAAAGTAAAAGGAAATACCAAGGGGCTTTGGCTGACTAAGTCTGAGATGACTGCAAGCTAGGAGCAGTTACTGAATCCCCAAATGACTTAACCATCATGCAGGAAGGTTTGTCCCAAAAAATAACTGGTGCCAGAATCATGAATTGAAACTAAACTCCAAGAAATACATTATCATATCCTTTGGGAAGTCATCTACTCCAGGGAACTGCCAAATTGACAATGCCCCCTGAGAACTAACGCAGTTGTTTGACATTTGGGAACTTGTGTGTATAGTGACCTAACTTATTACCAACATATGCCCAGAGTCATAAGAATGTCTTTCTGTATTGCACAGCTTATAAACAACTTGACTGTGAGTAGATCTAGAGATGTTATTGTCCCCTTTGGTGGTGCTGCGGTAGCGTTGTCACCTTACAGTAAGACGCTGTCCGATTCGATTCTCAGCTAGAGCGTCTTGTGTGTGGAGACATGCGTGAATGGGCATACCTTCGTTGAAGGTTGTGCATCAGGGCTGGCAACTCAGCACGTAGAAATCCACTGCCAATCATTAGCGGACCGGAGTTCCGCTGTGGCGACCCCTAACCGGGAAAAGCTGAAAGACACAAACAAAGCCCTCATTAGGTCAGTCATTTTGTCTAATGCCCACTTTGGCATGTATCTGCCCAGACCCATGCAACAATTGGAATACCCACAGAGATACCTTACTAAAAGGATACAAGTCCTAAACAATAGGTCTTGCATGGACCACCTCAAAGATTTATCACTATACTCAGCATCCTACAGAGTGCTTAGAGGTGACGTGTCTGGCATACAAGATATCCTAAGACCTAATACAGATGGACCTACTGAACATCAATAAGTCAAATGGCATCAGAAATACTCAGTCCAGGTATGTAAACTGAATGTTGTGTAGAGATGGATATATATCTAGAACAGACTATCCATTCAAGTAAAGCAAAGCTCATCCCTGTCCATATTCAAATGCAACTTGGATAGATTCAATTCCTAATTGCTGAATCCCTTACATGGGTCCCCCTCAAAATATCTGTAGTGTGATCATATTTATTCTCACTAGGGCTAATATGAAATTATCAGCCATGGGATGGGTAAAACCAATCAGGAAATGTTAATTCAAGCACCAAAATGGAAATTGGCCAAGCTTAAAATGTCATCCAACTGAACCTATGTTGTGGTAGCAAATAGCTTTAAAAAATTGCCCTTTTCAGATAATGAAGTGCCCCTGTCACCCTCTGCCCCCCCCCAGTCTTCAACAGCTTCTGGTGCCTCTGACTTAAATTAGGGTGGCAAGTAACTGTAGCATAGTCCAGATACAGGTTTGCTGTATCTGGGTCTGTTCGTAGTGGCTAATGTATTCAGAGCACATTTTCCAAGCCATCTTTGATTGGAAGGGGCTCTTTTGCATCCTTGAGAGAAGTGTGCTGATTGGAACCTGTCTGCTAGGGTAATTAGTCTAGGGCTTGGAGTAGACACCCTCATTGGTTTTGAATTTTTTTAAGTTTTTTTTAAGTTTTTAACTTCTGGTATTTAAGCCCCGCATTTGAGCGTATTTCTGCCTGTTTGTGCATCAAGTAGCACCACGCACTGCCACACAATTGTGCGCCACAACCAGAAAAATAATTTTGACAATATTCTCTTAGATACAGCTATATAGTGTAGTGTTCATCTTTAGTACATCTCTGGTCTAAGTATTGCTAATGAGCTATGACATATTAAACCTCCAGCCAAAAACCCTGTCAGCAATCCCAATCTACAATACACCTCCTAGATCAATCTTGAAACCACCCCCTTTGTGATAAAAGTTCTTCAAACCTAGCATTATGGACAGTTGGACTACCTTGTTCATCCTGCCAGCCTTGTTAACTTGGGTCTCCAGAGACAGTGTAGCAATTGCCTCATGTACATTGACAACCCTCTACTAACAACTCACTCTAGTATAGAGTGTGAGATGTATCTACACCAAGAATCTTGAATCCCTGATCTCTCGCATATGAAGCGGTAACACTGAAAAGGTTGTCAACTCATCCACCACTACTAATGCACACAGTTTGCATCCAACACATAAATCAACATATGTGGAGGTTCTTTCAGAAAAATTACAAACACACCAGACACCTCAAAACACAAGACTGCACCAGTAGGCTTTCAGCTGCTAGGAAGGGCTCTTACCTCCCACATAGTGGCTTTTTTAGGCAAGGTCTCAAACAAAATTGCGGATGTGGAAATTGCCAACCATAACAAAATAAGTGTTATGCTGCTAAATGCTAAGAGCTTAAACCAAAAACTGCACACCCCGGATGCACTTTACTATTTGTTTGTTTACTGGGAAAGTCCACCTGGAACAGAGCCCATTTTCAGTGGAAGCCTGAGTAGAAATACTCCAGACACATTTCCTTGGAATGTGGGAGGAAACCAGAGCATCTGAAGAAAACCCAAGCAAATGCAGGGAGGTCATGCAGACTCCACACAGAAGGTATCCCAACCAAGAATTAAACCGGAGAACATCTTGCTGTGAGGGAAAAATGCTAACTGGTGCACCACTTCTATCACTGGAGGACGTAGATGTCTGTGCAGTCACAGAAACCTGGTTCAAGACCTCAGAAAGTACCTCAGCCATGCAAGGCTACAATGCCTTCAACACCTTCAGTCTGCAAAATTAACATGTGAGAACCAAAGGTGGTGGCATTTCTATCTATATTACGGATAAATTCACCTCCTGACTACTTAAACTGGACAGCTCCATGGAGTTACTCCAAGTTCAGACTACTGTGGGCAAGACCCCCATTAAAGGCATAGCTAGTTATGGATCCCCCTCCATGGATCATGATGTGCATGAGGTTTACTTGACCAAACTGGACTCAATCCAAATATTGCCAAACACTGGTCATGAGGGATTTCAATTATCCCATCATCAACTGGGAAATCTACTCTAGCCCAAACTCGCTAGTGCAAAAGTTCCTAGACTTTGTTAACTCAAATGGCCCTGAACAAATTGATCAAAACCCAAAAAGAGGAATAAACCTACTAGATCTGGTCCTCACCAACATGACAAACAGATGCACCACCACAACTGTCAGACCATCATTAGTCAGATCTTGCCACAAATCAGTTGCCTTCGAACTGGAACTAACACCAAAACTTACAAATGGTGAAGTCAGACAGCCCCACCCCCAGCTGGAAGTGGCAACTACACCAAAGCTTACACTACAGCCTTGTGCAATCACATGTATAAAGTGTATAGACTCAGCTGTTCCAGAGAGAAACAAAGCCAGAGCCCCCAAGTAAAATCAACCCACCCTAGTTGACATCCAGCATCAAACTTTATAACAAACACAAAGTTGCTGCCCAAGAAAACTAAGGTGAGGCCCTTAGTAGTGTTGAAAGCACTCTCCTCAGCCTCAACAGGCAAATAAGACATTTCAAATCCTTTAAAGGTAACTGAGAAAAATTTAGCAATCACAGCCAAGAATAACCATAATGCCTTTTACAGCTAAGTACATAGCCTAAAAGGTAGAACCTAAACATGTGCATAACTAGTGACTAAGGTATCACACACACCGATCGTGCAGTGATAGCAAGCCTGCTAGCAGACAGATTTGGTGCAAATTTCATGTCCTTATCCCCTCCAAACATACCAAACCTTGGCCCAACTCCAGTGGCAGCTGGTGGCTTCAAATCAAAGGGGGGGCGGCAGGAGACAGCTGAATGGGTGGGGTCAATAGGAAGGGGTGTGGCCAACTAGAAAGGGGGGGAGCTATGCTCAAAACCACAAAAAACTAACTAAATACACTGCCGTGGATGCCAAACCGTCATTATGAGAGTCCAATCAAGACAAAATGAAGTGTAGAAGAATAAAAATATTTCAATGCATTGGCTGCATGACAGCTTACTTAATATCTAGATGGAAACAAAAAGGTTGTGAGGCATGAAAAAATAAATTACTTTTTAAATACATTAATGGAATGCCAGTCAAAATCAAGTATAAGAAAAACAAGCAGCACTCAACTCAAACCACTCCTTGCACTGCAGTTCTAATTATAATTTATATTCAGCTTTTTTAAAGTACCAAGTAACATGCTGAAAGTAGAAATCTCTGATGCCCCCACTTGTAAAAATGTTTCTTATCCAAAAATAGACTTGCTGCCTGACAACTATCTACTTGTTTCATGGGGAAAACATGATCAAAGTAAAAAATGAAAAGCAAACAAGAAATAAGCTCAAGATACATTGCTTACAAGGATTACTGTACAGGTTATGGACCACACGATTGGCATTCTGTTTAGTTTACGGTTAAAGCCTGCAGAGATGACTGGAAGTCTCCAAATGTAATGAGCTTCTTAAAATAATGTAATCCTGTCCTTTATTACAAATACTGTCATATGCATTTCAATACCCAAGGCTTATACATTATCTAGTTAAGTATTCTCTACATGGCAACAGAAAGGCTTTCAATGTTGGCAATTCTTTAACAGTATGCTTATTAAAGCTTACTTGCATCTTACAATCTCAGCCAAGCTTAACTGATGGTCATTAAAGTATTGCTACTTAAACACAGAGCAACAGGCACTTTGAGTAATAAGCATAAATCAACAGTACAAAAAATATGACAGAAACCAGACCATTCTGCAAAACTCAAGGACAGATGAAAAGCCACTCCTGTACTTGTGTCTACCTTGGATGGGGGGGATACCCTGCACATTTACACTGCATAACTACTCCTTGCCTTGCTTCAACACATCCAGAGTCACTACATGGGGGAGTGGGGTGCAACAAGTATGTCACAATTTGAAATGTCTCTGGCTGACTGTGATGACCCTAACACATTTGTCATACCTCTCAACCTCAGATCAAGAAATCTGGACAAAGCCATACAAAGAAGTGGGACAAAGGCCCAAAAACAAGGGCAATTTTTTAAAAATATTGCTCTTATAAACTTAGAAAGATAATAGAATAGGTCTTGCATTAGTATGAATTTTCTGAATGGTATGAAATCTGAAACTCAAATGTCTGTCATTATTTTCTAACTTTAGTCTTTAATGATTTGTCACTAATTTGCCAAAAAAACACAATTTTATGAAAAATGGTCCAAAAATGTGATGTAAAAATATAAAATAGCCACACAATACAGCTGGGAACCTGTCAAAGAAGGGACACTTTAATATTAGTACTGCTAACTTGAGCAGCTGACAAAGTAAAAGAATCTACATGCATTTCTGAAATAAAAGTAATCTGATTATTACAGTTATTTCTTAATTATAAACCCTCCATGTTTTCTTTCAAAATTGCTATTTTGCGGAGGGATTATTAGGGGAAGAGCAACATTTTGAGCCAAAATCAGGGACAGTTGAGAGGTTTGGCTATGCCTAATTCTATAAAGTAATTTGCATGTATGTACCTCTCAACCTGTTAATGCAGTAAATCTGGACAAGGCCAAATATATTGGGGATATAAACAGTACTAAAAATTGCTCTTGTATAAACTGAGACAGTTGATAGAACAACAAGTCTTACTTTAGCATGCATTGGTTATGAAGTCTGAAACTCAGTGTGTCATTATTTAGTGACTTAATTCCTAAATGATTTGCCACAAATTTTATGAGGAACAAACCAAAAATAAGAAGCAAAAATCTATTAATTCTTTGAAAATCTGGACAGTTGGGAGGTATAGTTCAGCTGGGGCTGTCTAAGTTTGCCGCCCTTCCCCCTCACAAAATCATGGTCAAATGGAGCCTCCTTGCTGCTGCCATTCTAATGATCCCATTACTTGGCTATTTCACTCCATTTACCATAAACAATAATGCGCATACTGATTTACTTCTATGATGATTTGGACTTCATTTGAACATTTTATTTTGCATTTTACAGCACAAACACCAAGCCATCTGCTAAACAAACTTAGCATTAAAACTTCTCTGCCCTTGAAACTCACATTCATTGAAACAGCATTGAAACCCACATTCAAAGAAAATACATTTTACCAGTGGAAAATAAAGATTAATTCTGGGCTGTTTTCAAATCATAGGCCCCTTGCATATGAAACATACATATGCTCTTTGATACACCTTCCAATTGTTTTGAACATTTTTCCAGTAAACAATGAAACAAAATGCATGCACCAATAATGACAAAACTGCCCAATTCAGAACATTTCCTTCATCAAAGTCTACTCAAACTTCTACAGTCCACCATTCTCAGTAAATATGCACAATTCTACAGTCCACCATTATCAGTAAATATGCACAATCTCTGAAGTAAAAAAGTCATCTAAATAATTCCACATTAAATAAATCTGTAACTAATGAAGAGGTTGCTGCTAGCAAAAACCTTTATATTTCATGGTTTCATCGAAGTGTCTGATGTCCCTGAGGAATAAATTGCCTATATTACATTAAAAATTATAAGCTAGTAATACTGCAATAGGAAATGGATGGCAAACAAGATAACAGGCTCATAGTTAGTATCAACTTTTTCATTACAGCAGCATTCACCCCTTGTGGGAGTAGGACCAACAACCTTCTGCATCAAAAGCAAGTACACAACCTGTTGTGCTATTAACATTGCAAGCTGATTTTCCATAAGCAGCACTAAACGTCTCTTCCCCTGCAGCTCTCAGCTCCTTATAAAATCTATTCAATACTCAACTGCATCTCAACTTTGCAGCACAAGAAATCTGGAAAAAGCCAAATTTATTGGGGGGGGCTCAAAAGGCCAAAAACCAGGGACACATTAAACATTGCTTGTATAATCTTGGAAAGTTGTAGAAAATGCTGTGTTACCACCATACATTTTACTGCTAAGGTCCCTGTGCAAAAGTGTCAGAGCAACATACCACTATGCCAAATCACCTGCTTTGTGAAAGAAAAATGCTGTGTTACCACCATACATTTTACTGCCAAGGTCCCTGTGCAAAACAGTCAGAGCAACATACCACTACGCCATATCAGCTGCTTTGTGAAAGAGAGGAAGACTGAAACTTAAATGGCTATCATTTAATGAATTCAGTTCTCACCATAGCTGTAAACCTCTTAGCACAAAACACCTGGACAAACCCAGTAATGAGGGAATACAGCCCTCAGACATATTCAGTGAATTCAGTTCTTGCCATAGTTGTCAACCTTAGCACAAAAAAAACTGGACAAAGCCAATAATGGGGCAATACAGTCCCAAAAATAAGGACAACTGTCAAATATTCATCTTATAAACTTAGAAAATTGCTAGAATAAAAGGTCGTGTTACTATGTATTTTCTGAAGAATATGAAGTCTGAAATTCAAATGCCTGCCAATTTTATTTAACATTTGTTAATCAGGACAATCTGAGTTGGAACAAAAAAACAATTTTCAGCAGAGGCCCAGGAAGAAATAATGCAGACATGTCTTTATAACATTGGAGGACACAAAAGCAAACCCACACAAACACAGGGAGAAGATGCAGACCCCACACAGAAGGCACCCCAGCCAAGAATCAAACCCAAGACCCTGCAGCCGTAAAGCAACAATACTACCACTGCATCATCAAATATTAAGCATTGCAACATTTAGAAACCACAGATATTATGAGGAACAGATCAGATCAAATAGGAGGCAAAAATCTGCAATTTTTTTTACAAATGGTGGTGGGTAGGGAATTCAGGTCCTTAACACCTGCATACAAGGTACAGGGTTCAAGCCCGAGTATCTCTACCCAACACAACACCATTTGTTCTCTAGCCACCAGTATATAGTAATTGGGGCATTTCACACACACACACACACACACACACACAGTCCCTACTTCTGTCTCTTTCTATCACACACACCTTACCCATCTCAGGAGGGTTTCGAACTGCATGAGATCTGTAATATTTCAGAAAATATTTTTATAAATACTAGCCACTTTTAGTTTCAATGTAATCCTTGAAAAATACCCAAATATAGCTCTCTATCAGAAGAGTGAGACCTTATTTTGTGAGTTCAAATGCTTTGTAAATAAATATGTATTTCCAAAGCAGCCGCATATACACAGATGCACAAATTCCAGGTTAAAATAAGGTCAGGTTATAAGGATATAAAAACTTTAGAACAGCATCTTGCCAGAAAGCTATGAGGGTAGCTGCATATGTACAAAACAAACATATAAATAACTACTTAAACAAAGAAACTACAAGGCACCAGAGAAAAACAGCCCTAATAGATAATCTGAGAGACAAAGAAGGGTGACATGTTTTGAGTAAACATCTTGGCTCTAAACCAAAGCTGTCAGCAGCTCAACAAAGGCTGCTTGTTGCTTCACTCACTGCAGCAGCTATGCCATCAGTTGACACTGTCACATGGTTTTCATGACTATCCAATTAATTTCACATTTTTGGGTTGTGTGGTGCCACACACTTGCTGCATTCTGTTCCTGAGTATATGTATTTATGAATGCCATGAAAGTATCACTTTTAAATGAATTGCAGAGGTAGAAAATAAAGGTAGTTAGCTACATTCCCATATCCCCATTAATACTTTGCCAGCCAGCTAGTTTTTCTTTCAAATTGATCTAATCAGGCTTAAATTCCAACACTTTCTGCTATGATTGATTGATTCTTCTTTTTGCTCCTTTTTGGGACATTTTATTTCCCCTTTCAAATTTGCAAATGCCTATATCAACATAGTGGAAGGGATATTAACAATTAACATACTTACATCTATTCTGCACCCGTCCTTCACTCTGTACTTTCTTCTTCTTCTTTCTTCTTCTTCCTTCTTCTTTCTTCTGCTCTTCTTTCGCTGTCCAAATAAATCCACCAAAAACAAAAACGATTCCGAAACAGAAATGAAAAAAAAATAGAATGATGATCATCACAAATAATTAAAGCTGCTCGATTCCTAAGCCAAACTGAACTGACTGATTCTCGCTCTCTTCCCAGCACATAAAGCCCGGGAAGAGAGCAACAACCAATCAGCAGCATTTAGGCTTTAGCCCAGCAGGCACGTCATGACTGACGTGCCTGCGGACGTCGCAGTCCGAGCCCCTTCCAAGTCTATGCGGTTTGGAACCGCTGCCGCATAGACTTCTGGGCATCACAATGATGCCTTATGTGCTCCTCCGGGCTGCAAAGAAAACAAAAAAAAAAAAAAACAAAAAAAAAAGGCTGTTTACAACCGCGCGGGTAAGGTGCGCAATGCGCATGCATACTGAGTCACGGACTCGAAATTTAAACTAAAAAAAAAAGATTTCTTTTTTTTTTTTTTACAGTAAATTAAAAAATATAAACAAGACCAAAACAACTGAGGGGGCTGCAGACCGGCAGTCCGATGCCACGAGCCGCCCCTGCCCAACTCCCCCTTACCCTACATATCAGGGGATCAAGGTCATTAAAGTCTTGTCCAAGCAAGAAACACAGCCTCTGTGGGTCCAGACAGCATCCCAGGCTGTCTTCTAAACAAACTAAAACATGAACTAGCATCACCATCACGTACCCTATTCAATCACAGCCTAAACACAGGCTTTGTTCCTGTGGAATGGAGAACACCAACAGTTATTCTCCTCCACAAAGGTGGCTTAGCAACAGACTGAGGGAATTATAGACCTGCAAGTCTGACCAGCCTCATCTGTAAAGCCATGGAACATATCAATATGTACCTCATAAATAAAGACATAGGTGACCTCCAAACCCTGGATCTAACCCAATTTGGCTTTGTCAAGGGCAGATCCTGCCTTGTAAAACTTCATGGTTTTCTTTGAAAATATGACCAGGGCCATTGACAAGGGCAAATCTGTGCACACAGCAGACCTCAACTTGGCAAAGGCCTTTGACACAATCCCACACTCAGGCATTACAGATAAACTTAGCAAACTGAATATAAACTCCTTTGTCGTAATACGGGTTGCCAAATGGCTCACAGACTGGTCACACCCTATCAAAGTGGTGACTCCACATCAACCAGCAGACCTGTAATCAGCAGGGTGCCACAAGGGTCAGTGCTGGGCCCCCTACTGTTTGGTATATATTTCTCAGAAGTTCAAGTCAAAACTAAGGGGCTGTGGATGACCAAGTCTGCAGATGACTGCAAACTGGGTGCAATTACTGAATCCCCAAATGATGTCTGTATACTTCAGGAGGGTCTTACACAGACCAACGATTGGTGTCTAGTCATGGTCTCAATCTGAATGCCAAGAAATGTATCATCATGCCCTTTTGTAAAAACAATGTGGCTTCACACTATCAGATTAATACCCTATGCACCTACAAAGTGGTAAGAGATCTTGGATCACAAATAGACTGCAACCTTAACTTTGACCACCATGTGTCTTTCATAGTAAGGAAGGCTTTCCACATAGCACACTTGATTAGCAAAGGCATTGCCTCTAGAGCAGAGGTTATAACCCCTCTGTAATAGTCACTAACCAGGCCCATAATGGAGAAGAACACCCCTTTTAGCATACACTGTACAAAACACCTACAGCAACTGAAGAGACCTCACAGGTTTCTAAGTATCACCCAGGGACTACAGCACTCATCTTACACAGACCGACTAAAGTCCCTATTACTGTATTCAGTATCGTATAGTGTTCTTAGGGGAGACTTATGCCTGGCTTACAAAGCAATCTCCAACCCAAACTAAATAAATCTGCTGCACATCCATAAATCAAATGGGACTAAATCTCTCAGTACCAGGGACATAAATATGGCTTGCTACTTGAGGTTGGGGGGGGGGGGCAGATTTGTCTCCCAGTGACAGCCACTTCTTTGGAATAGGCTGCCAATTCATGTGAAGCAGAGCACTGCTATGACACTGTTCAAACGGAACCTGGATGGGTCACCATAAATTCTTACCAGGGATACACCCACAATCCTCCTGGACGTGGCCATTTATTACCAAGTGTAATCCTGGGTATTGACTAGAGTAGCTATGGTATTATATTGGGATGACATGGATAGGCCTGAAATGACCTCTGGGTTGATAGCCTAGTAACTTCCTATGAGGGGAAACTCTGTCCTTATGAAAAAATCAAATATGGAGATTTACATAAAGCCTGCAATTCCAAACTTTTCCCATATGAAGTAACAGCCACCAAAAAGGAGCCTTTCATGACAGAGATTTGCTATACCAAAGTTGCAGGTTCAAACAGCAAACAGTAAGACCTTGTAACAAAACAGCAATACCCCATGGAGGAATGGGGTCTCTCAACATAGGTCACAAGAGAAAATCATCTCCTAGGACATTTTGTGAGAGTCTTAAGGAAGTAATGGAAGCATATTTTCTCAACCTCATGAATTTTCAAAATGGCATCCATTGCATTTCAGTTAGAACAGCTAGTCCCAGAGTGAAACAGACCTACCAAGAAATCCCAAAAGGGAAAGCAAGTGGTACTGAAAAAGGATTCAAACCTTTAGAACTGTCTGAAATAGTGAAACTTTTCCACTTTACTCTTGTAGGTCTTCCTAGTGCAAAGTGTATGAGATGTAGAAATCTGTAGAACTCTGGAAGTAAGCCTGGAGTTTCTGGCCATCATTGGAAGTGGAGAATCCGAGTGGTCAGATTGAGGGATTTGATGTCTGGATTACATTTGCAGAAGGGGTGAGAAATCAGATCCTGAAAGAACTGAAGACCAAGGTAAGACAAAAGAAAAGGAAATGAAACCTTTTAGGGCTAAAAGGGAGCAATGAGAAATTACTTTAGACTTTCACCAAGCCACTCTCCCAGTCCACTCAGTCAATTTCTTCAGCAAGCAAGTATGGAGGAGTCTCAGAAGCCAAGTATGGACTACAGCATCCCTTAGGACAAGTCTCTCCTGGGGGATCAGGGTGAAGACTATGTAGCACTTGATATTTGCCACTGTCCTCTACACCAAAAGCATATTCTGCCATAGCAGTAGCAACTTCTGCAGCTTTCTTTAACCTTGTCCCTATAAATTATATCTGTGCAGTAGCTATATGGTCCAGAATTCATATTTCTGTTTCAAACCAGTAGTAGCAAGGCTGGCCCCAGCAGCTGAAAACTTCAGATATCATTAACTGAGGGACCACTTGGGAAGTTCAATTTGACTGCTAAGATATTAAGACTTTGCAAGGATGTGTGATGCAATAAGAAATCAATGGGAAGACACTGCCCACTGCCACACACACAGCCTCTTGACCGTACGACTAGATTTCACCTTCTCTGTTGATGGGTCTCAGACTGCTGCTTGGCGGTGCTTTTCACTGAAGGATTAATGGCCAGACATACTTATGTGAAAGTGCTTTTAACTGAAAAAGCACTTTCACATATGTATGCCTGCAGCCAGATGGAGTCGTGGGGGAATGACTGTTGTGGAGATCTTACTACGGTGTGGGTAAGGGAATTTTTTCCTTTTCCCCACTGCAGTGATAATCTTGGTGACAGAATATTAAAGTAGGGGGATGGGGGGCACAGCCCCCCACATGGGGGATGCAGGGGGTATAGCCCCCTGCATAAACACCTTTTTGTTTTTTTTTTCTATTTTATTTTTGACGCTCTTTAACAAAAGTGCTTTTTTGGTAAAAGCGCTTTCGTTAGTGTGTTTGGGGATGATGGATTCAGACTGTTGAACTTTCATTCAACAGTCCTAGATCCCTGTTAATATACCAGACAGACATGTTGTCCACCTAACAGCTGGTATACCCATAAGGAATCAATCCTGTACAGCCTGCAAAGTGAGAAGAATTTTCCAAATTGATGGGAAGGTTGAGCTTTGTCTGGGACCAAGTACCTTGGACTCTCCTCCTTTTGAATTGTCCAACCCCCACCCCAGAGGGGTGACATCCAAGTGTGGTCCTTTGTGGGATAAATATAAAGGGATGTCCTGGGAGAGAGAGAACAAGGAGATTATCAACCCCATGATGGGATGTTGCATTGTCAGAGACATCATAGACCACTGAGCAGAGAGCCCACAAAATGTTGTATAGAAGCTGGCATAGAGAACTAGAGTGACAGCTGCTGCTGTAGATCTTAAAAGTCAAAGAATCAGGTAGGCTAGAGGGTTCCAACAGTGAGATGACAGTCTGGACATGGAAAGTCAGGCTGTGTGTGTTTTGGTTTTCAAACGGCAACCTATAAAACACCAAGTTTTGAAATGGGTCCAGACTGAAATTTTCAAAATTTAATCTATAAAAACAGCACAGGTGGAGTAAGAGTCTCTTGCATGAAGTAATGAAACCCTTGGAAGAGCCATGATGAGCAAGTCATCTTAATATGGGAATACCCAGAACCCCCTGCAACTCAGGTTGGCTGCTACAACTGCCATCCACTTGATAAACACCCATGGAGCTGTAGAGAGACAGAAGCATAGGAACCTCCTGGACTGTCTGGCTATTTTGATGTGATAGTAGATGCCTTGTAGAGCCATAGAACATATCCAGTCATCCTGCCTCAGAAGAGGCAATATGGACTGTACATAACCATCCAGAATCAGAATAGCATCTGTAAGAAAAAAATATTCAACTTGCTTAGATCCAAAATTGGCCTTAGGTCCCCATTTTTTTTAAACAAAAAAGAACTATGAGTAAACTCTGGATCATCTGTGGGCTGGTGGTACTTACCGTATTACTCTTTTTGAGTTCACTGGCATCCAGTTACTAGTGTGCTCACCACTCACGCTATACACTGAATATGCAAGTGCCCCCCCCCCCCCCCCCCAGAATCGGCTGCCCCTAAAAATCACCCATTCTACTGAGAGAGAGAGTCCTACAGCTGCATTTTAAAGTTTTTTTGTCTCTCTTCCCCACTCAGTGGCAGTTTTTGCTTTAACTTTATTTAACTTGTGCATTTAATTTGAAGTAGGGTAGTGGCGCACACACTAACTGGATCTCAATAACTACAATCCCCCCTGCCATCCTGGTATACACGTTTTCTTGTATTTCTTAACTTCTTTAGTCAATAAACTTTACATTCAACCTACATTTTATAAACACAAGGAAAATCACTTAAAGGCAGAAAACACAAGCATTATAGTGCCTGACAAACATTTAGGCCCATTTTCTTATATTTTATTTAGCAAGATTACAGTGGGTTTCTTATCTACAAACTCTGGCAATGACCTGTTACATTCCACTGAAACAGTTTTTACTAATGCTTGGTCTGCATTTCATGATTCAGCCCACTCCTCCCAGGCTCACCCAACTCCCCTACCCCCAATTCCTACCCACCTCTACTTACTCTAAATTTATACTCCAATCCCCCTGTTACCCCTCCCCTTGTCTCCTCTTTTTCCTGTGCTGTCCATTCAATCTCCTATTCTCCCACATTATCACACCCACTCTATCCTCTCACTCTTACCATTTGATACACACTGCCTTTTTACTACACCCCCTCTAATCTGCTCATTCTTACAAACTGAAGCACACACACACACACACACACACACACATTCACCTAGCACCTCCCTCAGCTCTCTGCCCCACACTCTGTGGGACTAACACAGTTTTTCCATTTGCTTATACTCTTCCTCCCTTCAGTTCTATCAACAAAATCCCAGCCTATCCCCTACCCCTTCCTCCTAATTCACCTCCTTCTCTATGCTGTAGCTTACCTCCACTTTTCTTTCTAACTTCCTCATCCCACTCTTTCTCACCTTCCATAAATATGCTTCTCATCCTGGTCTCCACACCTCTTCCCTTACACCTGACCTCCTATCACACTAATCTATCTCCTATACACTTTACACCTACCCTTACTCACACACTTAGAGACTTACAAACAACCCACACTTTCATGAGAACACAGTCTTGATTTAACACTCCTCACCTACTTGTACTCAAGATCAAAATAGTCCTCCACCTCACACACCCCCTCAAAGCTAGGCCCAAACACCACACATACTTCTGTAATATTCCTATACTCTTACACATCACCATACTTTTATTCCCATCAGGAGATATTCACCCCATCCTGGGCCCCCTTCTCCTGTCCCTCTCATAACACCTTCCCCTCCCTCCAATTTCTCCTCCAAATGCTTAATATATATTCACTGAACATTCACAGTATTCTAAACAAAATCAGTGACTTCCACTCATGGGTTGTCTATTATACTCCTGACTTAATTCTCACTGAAACTTTGCTTATGCCCAACATCACGGACAAAGAAAAATGATTCCCCTTGGATACAGTAAATTCCACCTATAGGGTCCTCAAAAAAGCAGGAGACATAGCTATAATTTCTTCTAATCAACTTAACTTGTCCCCTCTGTCATATTCACTACCCAACTTTTTCCCTACTGAACTCTTTAATACTAAACTGTAAAATTAGCAATCACAAAAACTCTCAATTGCTGCTTCATATATGCCCCCAGGTAACAATATCCTCATTTTTGAGCAGGTTCTCCAATATCCTCATTTTTGAGCAGGTTCTCTCCTAGATCACTCACTACTTACATAAAATTATAATTCTGTGTGACATCAACATCAATTGGCAAACCTTGACCACTGACTCTATTAACTCTAGTATTAACCTCCAAGGCATCAGACAACTTCTCATCCCTGCCTACATTAGCAAGCCAAAACACTAGCTCTATCCTTGACCGGTTCCTATTATCCAGTTCAAACCTCTACCATGACCCCAAAACACGCACGGATTCCGTAAAGTGACCACCTTCTCACCTGTGTTCATATATGAATCCTTCAACATTTTAGACCACACAAATTCAAAGAGTGTCATATTCTCTGCAACATCAACCCTGATGAGTTCAGCAATAGACTCTCCTCCATAAACTGATCATCCTTCTCAACTTACCCCTTGAGAATGCCATTCATAAATTTAGCTACACTTTTCTAGATATTAACTCCCTTTCTCCCCTCAGGAAAATCAGAGTAAAATCTCTCTTTGCATTGCACCTTGGCTTTCACAGTCCACTTGCTCTCTAATGCACAAGAGGGATAATGCTCGGAAACGCTATCCAAAAATGAAATCCCCTATCCACCTCCAAACCTACAAAGAACAACACAACGTTACTTAAAAAAACATGCCAGTAATAAGAAAAACTTAATTAAAACCTCAGACCAACCATCTCAAAAATCCTAACAAATTCTGGAACACCTTTAAGATTCTTCACCCAGGTAGTCCCAGTACACCTAACTCCTGTCCTAACAACTCTCTCCTCAAAAGCGCCACTCTTAACTTTCATTTGATAGACTCAATCAGCAAATTAACCCAGAATAGTCACACTTCCAATCTCTTTATAGCCCCCTCCCTCTGACCAAAAACACACCTGTTCCCACTGTGTACATTACATCTTTACTTAACTAAAGCCATGTTCTCCCTCTGTCTATTTCTAGACTTCTCCAAAACCTTCCGAAGCCTTTCACACTGTCTCTACACCCAAACTCCTTGCATATATATTCCAAAAAGTCGACATTCATATGGCCAAGACCATATGATTGACATTTGAAATGTCAACCATGGGGAAATGGCATCTCTCTACAGTGCAGAATGGAAAGATTTCCACTTCTGCACTGTAGTGTGATTTAGGAGTTGGTATATTTAATTCTGGGTGGTGTGGGGGCGGAGCCCCCCCAGTTACTTGTATGGTCGACATTTCACATGTTTATCATATGGTCTTGGAGATATGAATTTCGACATTGTGAAATGTTGCCCATATCAAGTAGACCCCTATATATAGATATATATATATATATATATATATATATATATATATACACACACACACATATATATACATATATATATATATATATATATATATATATATACACACACACATATATATATATATATATATATATATATATTACACACACACACATATATATATATATATATATATATATATATATATTACACACATATATATATATATATATATATATATATATATATATATATATTACACACATATATATATATATATATATATACACACACACACATACATATATATATATATATATATATATATATATATATATATATATATATGTATAAGAAAAACAAGCAGCACTCAACTCAAACCACTTCTTGCACTGCAGTTCTAATTATAATTTATATCCAGCTTTATTAAAGTACCAAGTAACATGCTGCAAGTAGAAATCTCTGATGCCCCCACTTGTAAAAATGTTTCTTATCCAAAAATAGACTTGCTGCCTGACAACTATCTACTTGTTTCATGGGGAAAACATGATCAAAGTAAAAAATGAAAAGCAAACAAGAAATAAGCTCAAGATACATTGCTTAAAAGGATTACTGTACAGGTTATGGACCATACGATTGGCATTCTGTTTAGTTTATGGGTAAAGCCTGCAGAGATAACTGGAAGTCTCCAAGCATAATGAGCTTTTTAAAATAATGTAATCCTGTAATTTATTACAAATACTGTCATATGCATTTCAATACCCAAGGCTTATACATTATCTAGTTAAGTATTCTCTACATGGCAACAACAGAAAGGCTTTCAATGTTGGCAGTTCTTTAACAGTATGATTATTAAAGCTTACTTGCATCTTACAATCTCAGCCAAGCTTAACTGATGGTCATTAAAGTATTGCTACTTAAACACAGAGCAACAGGCACTTTGATTAATAAGCATAAATCAACCGTACAAAAATATGACAGAAACTAAACCATTCTGCAAAAATCAAGGACAGATGAAAAGCCACTCTAGTACTTGTGTCTACTTTGGATGGGGGGGATACTCTGCACATTTACACTGCATAACTACTCCTTGCCTTGCTTCGACACATCCAGAGTCACTACATGGGGGAGTGGGGTGCAACAAGTATGTCACAATTTGAAATGTGTCTGGCTGACTGTGATGGCCCTGACACATTTGTCATACCTCTCAACCTCAGAGCAAAAAATCTGGACAAAGTCATACAAAGAAGTGGGACAAAGGCCCAAAAATAAGGACAATTTTTAAATATTGCTCTTATAAACTTAGAAAGATAATAGAATAGGTCTTGCATTAGTATGAGTTTTCTGAATGGTATGAAATCTGAAACTCAAATGTCTGTCATTATTTTCTAACTTCAGTCTTTAATGATTTGTCACTGATTTGCCAAAAAAAACCCACAATTTTATGAAAAATGGACCAAAAATGTGATGTAAAAATATAAAATAGCCACACAGTATAGCTGGGAACCTGTCAAAGAAGGGACACTTTAATATTAGTACTGCTAACTTGAGCAGCTGACAAAAATAAAAGAATCTACATGCATTTCTGAAATAAAAGTAATCTATAACTCTGATTATTACAGTTATTTCTTAATTGTAAACCCTCAATGTTTTCTTCCAAAATTGCTATTTTGCGGAGGGATTATTAGGGGGAAGAGCAACATTTTGAGCCAAAATCAGGGACAGTTGAGAGGTTTGGCTATGCCTAATTCTATAAAGCAATTTATTTGCATGTACCTCTCAACCTGTTAATGCAATAAATCTGGGCAAGGCCAAATATATTGGGGGAACATATAAACAGTACTAAAAATTGCTCTTGTATAAACTGAGACAGTTGATAGAACAACAGGTCTTACTTTAGCATGCATTTTTCTGAAGGATATGAAGTCAAACTCAGTGTGTCATTATTTAGTGACTTAATTCCTAAATGATTTGCCAGAAAACCACAAATGTTATGAGGAACAAACCAACAATAAGAAGCAAAAATCTCATCATTCTTTGAAAATCTGGACAGTTGGGAGGTATAGTTCAGCTGGGGCTGTCTAAGTTTGCCGCTCTTCCCCCCTAACAAAAATCATGGTCGAATGGAGCCTTCCCCTGCAGCTATTCCAATGATTCATTACTTGGCTATTTCACTCCATTTACCAATAAACACTAATGTGCATACTGATTTACTTCTATGATGATTTGGACTTCATTTGAAAGTTTTATTTTGCATTTTACAGCACAAACACTAAGACATCTGCTAAACAAACTTAGCATTAAAACTTCTCTGCCCTTGAAACTCACATTCATTGAAACAGCATTGAAACCCACATTTAAAGAAAATACATTTTACCAGTGGCAGATAAAGATTAATTCTGGGCAGTTTTCAAATCATAGGCCCCTTGCATATAAAACATACATGTGCTCTTTGATACACCTTCCTATTGTTTTGAACATTTTTCCAGTAAACTATGAAACAAAACGCATGCACCAGTAATAACAAAACTGCCCAATTCAGAACATATTTCCAGTAAACAATGAAATAAAATGCATGCTCCCATAATGACAAAACTACCCAGTTCAGAACATTTCCATCATAAAAGTCTACTCAAACGTCTACAGTCCACCATTATCAGTAAATATGCACAATTCTACAGTCCACCATTATCAGTAAATATGCACAATTCTACAGTCAACCATTATCAGTAAATATGCACAATCTCTGAAGTAAAAAAGTCATTTAAATAAATCTGTAACTAATGGAGAGGTTGCTGCTAGCAAACACCTTTATATTTCATGGTTTCATCGAAAAATAAAGTGTCTGATGCCCCTGAGGAATAAATTGCCTATATTACATTAAAAATGATAAGCTAGCAATATTGCAATAGGAAATGGATGGCAAACTGATAACAGGTTCATAGTTAGTATCTTAACTTTTTCAGTATGGCAGCATTCACCCCTTGTGGGAGTAGAACCAACAACCTTCTGCATCAAAAGCAAGTACACAACCTGTTGTGCTATTATCAATGCAAGCTGACTTGGCATAAGCAGCACTAAACTTTTCTTCCCCTGCACTTCTTAGCTCCTTGTAAAATATAATACTCAACTGCATCTCAACTTCGCAACACAAGAAATCTGGAAAAAGCCAAATTTATTGGGGGGGGGGGGTCAAAAGTCCAAAAACCAGGGACACATTAAATATTGCTTGTATAATCTTGGAAAGTTGCTAGAATAAAATGCTGTGTTGCCACCATAAATTTTATTGCCAAGGTCCCTGTGCAAATGAGTCAGAGCAACATACCACTATGCCAAATCAGCTGCTTTGAGAAAGAAAAATGCTGTCTTACCACCATACA
>NC_056750.1:7392624-7440124 GCF_019279795.1 Protopterus annectens
GCTAGTCCTGATGAACCAGACTGTCTATGTCAATAAAATTAAACTAATCCTTCAGGACAGAGATTTCTACAAGCCAGTAACATTGGCAGAAATTAACAAAGGACTGAAAACCATAGACAGATTACTAGCCACTCTGGAATCCAAGGGTCTAATCTCTGATGAAGAGCACGCCTTTATGCAGGTCCCTTACCCCAGTTTGGGGAAAGCGTTTGGCATCCCCAAGATCCACAAGGATGCCAGGGACCCACCGTTCAGACTCATCATCTCGGGTAAAAAATCCAAAACGGAATACATTTCCGAGTATCTGGACAGCATTTTTAACCCCCTAGTACAAAGCTCTCAATACTACACGCGAGACTCCTGGGATTTCCTTAACGAACTCTTCGAACTCCGAATCAACCTCACCGATTGCACCCTAGTAACACTGGATATAGTGGCGCTTTATTCAAACATACCCCACCATGAAGGCATGAAAGCAGTTGAATTCCTTTTGCTCAGACACGTAAAAATGGATGCGGGTGTCACGGAGGCACTAATGGCACTAACAGCAGCAGTCCTCAAAAACAATGTATTCAGCTTTCAAGGGGAAACGTTCCAACAATCAAAAGGGGTAGCTATGGGGTCCAAGATGGCCCCAGCATTCGCCAACTTGGTGCTCTGTGAATGGGAGCTGGAAACACTTAAAGGGCTGAGGGGTTTTGATCATGTAATACTCTATTGATGCTTTATCGACGACATAGTCTTCATCTGGAAAGGAACTGGCACGGACCTACAGTCGTTCATACAAGAAATCAGTAACAGTATCCCCTACCTTGAGTTTGTGGTGTCAGGGTGTGGGAATAGCATCAATTTTCTTGACACCAAGATAGACATTGACCTATCCACGGGAAAACTGGAGTCCACGGTGCACAGAATAAGACACCTATCGCAACAACTTTCTCGACTTTAATAGCCAACATCCCTTCTTCATGAAGAAGAACGTAGTAAGAGGCCAATTCATACGCCTCTCCAGATTAGTGTCCAATGATGACACATTCCAAAGAGAAAGCTTGTACTTATCTAGCCTCTTTCATAACAGGCATTACCCCAGGAATTTGGTGGCTAACATACTCAAAGAAGTAAAGGAGCTCAGGAACACCAAATACAAGCCTATTCTTAGGTTTGGATTCATTCCCCAGAGAATGAGTAATGCCACCAACAACACGGAGGACAGACACAGCAGCTTCCCTGTACTGATTAGCAGGGACATGAGCGCCATCAAAAGTATCTTGAACAACAACTGGAACATTATTAGGGCAGATGACACACTAAAAGCGTGCCTAGGAGACCGTCCCATGTTCTCTCACAAGAGAACCAGAACTCTAAGGAGCACATTCCAGAGATATGATGCAGATTCACCGACTGACAAGTTGGACCCCAGGAGAGGAATGTTCTCCTGCGGGAAATGTGTGGTCTGCCCGCACATTCTCACAGGCTCAAGCTATCGCTTTCCACACAACGGCACAACAGTGACCCACAAAAGTGCCTATGACTGCCATACCGAATTTGTGGTATATGCAGCTATATGCAGCAGCTGCAGCAGCTACTATGTGGGGAAAACCATAAGGAGACTTTCCGACAGAGCTAAGGAACACCTAGCTGCCATCAGAAATAATGATAGCAACAACGCCTTGGGGAGACACAGCACAGCCTGTCACAATTTCAAAGACTTCAACTTTTTTGTGCTAGAACAAGTCAGTATATTCTTTGGAGACAGAGAAACTTTACTCGAGCTTAAAGAACTAAAATGGCAAATCTTGCTGAATGCTGAAACCACTCCTGGACTTAACGAGAACGTGAACCTAAAATGTGCACTAAAATTGTACAGGTAAGTGCTCACAAACATAGATCATTATGTAATCCTACTCCTTGGCGGGAAGGGTAGGAGCCTAAATACAAGAGACTTAGTCTTTCAATTCCTCCAACAGAATAAACATTGTTACAATACCTTTGTACCAATTAAACTCATATCAACGGTAACGTTTTCTGTTGACAACTGCTGATGGTGTTCGTTGACATATTAACTGTTCGTATCTCTGACTTCAGAAAAAATATCAGAATATCGGAAGCAATATCAATGATATGTTCAGGGATACTATCAGCTAAAGATTCCAACAATACGTTCAGCTAAAGATTCCAACAATACGTTCAGGATGGCTGGAGATACGAACAGCTTAAGGTTAGAGATACGAACAGTTAGAGATTAACCAGTGTAACGACTACCTAAAAAATCAACTTTAAACTTTAAAAATTAAACTTTAAACTTTCTAACCTTAAGCTGTTCGTATCTCCAGCCATCCTGAACGTATTGTTGGAATCTTTAGCTGAACGTATTGTTGGAATCTTTAGCTGATAGTATCCCTGAACATATCATTGATATTGCTTCTGATATTCTGATATTTTTTCTGATATTCTGTTAATGTGATCATTAGAATCTGTTCACTTCTCTGATTATACAGAACGTAATAGGAGTTTAGGTCAGTGTTTGCCCAGGTTTCCAGGCTCTATTACATCTCGCTAGTCCCTCTGACTTAGCCCTGTTAATATTCTACAACAAAGTGATTTTCAGAAATCTTGTGCAGTTAGTAAATTAGCCCAGAGGTACTTAATAGCCAAATAGAGGCGAATCACTCAATTTGGTGCGCCAAGTCTTTCGTAGACTTGGTATTACACCCCTTTTTCTAAAGTCACATTGCCTCCTAGCTTTCGCAGGCTTAGTTCTCACACACTGGCATTGTTATATTTAGGAATGGGACGTCTCCACCGAGCTCCGCACCAGGCATGAAGGTTTGCCCCCTTTTTTCCCCTAGGTCAGGACGGGAGCCGGGTGACCAGTTAACACTTTTAATACACCACTAGATTAAGTGGTTGCTCCTGGAACCCAGAGTCACCCCTGAGACAGTCTAACTCAGGATCATACTCGGGGACCACTCGTGGCTTCTCCATTTGAACGGTAGTGATTATACTACCACCGGGCTAACATCAATTCTAGCCGTATATAAACCAGTTCACTTCAAGGAATGAAGGGGCTCCCAATAAAGTAGGATCTATGAGTGAACCCTCCAGCAAAAAGTGACCCACTAGGATGGCACACCATAGTTAGCTAAACTGAATTGTCGAAGTATTCACTCACAAACTAATCTTCATAGCATCAGGAGTAAGAGGAGAAGCATAATGATTAGTTTATTAAAGTGGAATGGTTACTGTATGTAGTCTCTTAGGAATCATGCAGTAACACTAATGCAAATAAACAAGCTGCTGTGTTTCCCATAGTTAATCTCCTCTATGACTCGCAGTAAGCCAATAAAGTACTTAAACTCTCGCCCACAAGGTGGCTCATCTGAGCTAACAACTATTACTTCTACAGAATAGCAAGCCTCCAAATAAAACAAGTCTTATTAATAAAAAAACAGTGTTTTCCATAAATGTACTCTTTGGTGACACGCAGTGAGCTAATAGAGTACATATCCGCACGCCCACATAGTGCCGTTTCTGAGCTAACAACCTTTACTTTTATCAAATAGCATGACTCCAAATATACCATTTGTACTAATGCTTTAACCATTGACTAGCATGCCACAAAGTTGATTGGTTCTCAAAAATAAAGTTGATTGGTCCACTAGTACACCTTTTTTACATAAAGAACAATTTGTTGATTGGTCCACTTGTACACCTTTTTTACATAAAGAACAATTTGGCTCGAAGTTCAAACTCCTTAAATCAAACAAGTAACAGTTTTTGTATCACTCTGATGAAGTTCGAATTATCAATAAACGAACGAAAGCGCTAAGGAACTGTTTTGACTCCTGTGTGTAGTTATTCCACCACCGAGCAAGTTTTTAAGTTAGTGAAGTGTTTTTAGTATGTGTTTTTAAGTTCTTCAGTTAATATACGGTAATATTCAAGATATATATATATATCTATATAGATATATCTATATATATAGATATATATAGATATATCTATATAGATAGAGATAGATAGAGATAGAGATAAATAGAGATAGACAGAGATAGATAGAGATATAGATAGATAGAGATATAGATAGATATATATATATATATATATATCTTTACTATTATAAATGTGATAGTGACTGGTTTGAATATATATATATATATATATATATATATATATATATCTATATGTATATATATATATC
Organism: Protopterus annectens; assembly: GCF_019279795.1. Taxonomy (NCBI): domain Eukaryota; kingdom Metazoa; phylum Chordata; order Ceratodontiformes; family Protopteridae; genus Protopterus; species Protopterus annectens. Next base: position 7,396,826 of record NC_056750.1, read on the forward strand.
TTTACTATTATAAATGTGATAGTGACTGGTTTGAAATTTAAGCAACTGAATTTCAAAATGTAGAATCCAGTTTTGTTGATAATGTTGAAAACTACTGTACGAATCCACTAGTAAATTCAGAATACAGAGCTCGACATTAGGAACCTCGGCCATAGTTGTAATCCTCATAAGTTCAAGGAAATGACGTAGTACATTTGATTTCTGCATTTTGAATTTCCGGTATAATATGCATGTGTTTTGGCTTCAGAATGGCGTAGTGAGCTTATGTTACAATTGGCTGGAAGTCTTTTGGTGATTCGATAAGTAACTGCTGTGTGCAAAAATGTGAACTGCCCTATTGCTTTAATGTACCATAACATGCGTAATACACATTCATTGAAAGTGTAAGTGAAAAAAGAAAAATAGCAACGTTTACTGCTTATTTGCATTGAATTGAGTAGCGGTGTAGAAGTGCTTTTAGCAGTGTCTGTTCAATTGTGTGTTGTTTAACAAGCGATGCTTGTAAAATGTAAGGAAAACTGTTGAATTTATATGTCAATAGAGTTGACACAGTGCACATTATACTTTTCAATGGGACATTGCAATAGCATTACTTGTAGTGGAATGCAGTCTTATAATGAATAGTTGTAATTGGAATTGCTTGTTGTAGGTGTCATTACTAAGGATGTGTAATCATCATAAGACTGATTTGTCCAGGTACACTTCATGGCTCTATAGTACAGTAATGCCCCAGAGAGAATGAAAAATGCTTATAATTGATGGCTACAATTACCATCTTGAAAAGTGTACTGGTTCAGGAAGGTATTGGTGCTATCTTAGAAAGAACAGTGACAGATGCAAGGGACGGTGTGTTACACAGGAGACAGTGGAGGGGGTAACACTTGAAAACAGTTCATCACATTTCATGGTCTACATATACTTAAACATGAGGATGGGAAGTTCGAGAAGCTATTAAAAGACGTGCTGAACAAACTTTAGGAGACCCATGCAAAACAGTTGGTGAGGTTGTTGTGAGTACTTCCACAGATGTGGTTAATATTTTACTCAACACAGATGTTCTAAAGGAAAGTGTGCAATGAATTAGACACAAAAACAGAAAGACGTGAAAATTAGAGTCCTTAACACAGTTAACGTCTGCCATGCTCCTTATAAAAAAATGGAGCATTTATTGTTTACCACACTAACATTAACAGTAATTCAAGTAATTCCGTTATCCTAACTGAAAGTAATCTGCGGATGTTATGCTTTTCTGAATTTTTATTAGTAGATTAAACCTTCTCTATAAGTACATGGGAAGGTAAACAAGTGTACTCTACACATTGTAGCCTCACTGGTGTTGCTAATGTCAAGGTAATTTCTGCAGTGTATGGTATATTACCTTCAAAGACTGAAGACTGCTATGAACAATTTTGGAATGTTATTATACATTTATGTACACAGTTAGATCTTGAATTGAAGCCACGTATGGTGTTGAGACTTCAAAAAAGGTGCTCTTAATTGCATCTCACGGAATCTGTCTGACAGCATACCTAAGGTTTGTTGGTTCCATCTCTGTCAATTAGGTTGGCGCCAGATCCAGAAGTTGGGTTTAGCTTCTTTATATGGAAATGATACACACTTTGTACTACTTTGTAAACAGGTACCTACTTTAGCATTTGTGCCACCCTATTCTGTACTCTCTACATTGGAGGAAACTGCAGGTGAGATGCCTGAAGCTGGAAAAGCATTATGTGACTTTTTCAAAAATAATTATATTGTAGGGAGACCAAGAAGGTATGGTATAAGAAGTGTAACTTGGGAGAGATTACGGACATTATTTAAAATATCTTTTTGGAATCATTGGGACACATGCTTGTGTGGGTATCCTCAGCCAGAATACTGAATACAGAATACTGTGGAGGGATGGCATCGCAGGTTAAGAAGTTCACTAGGTCAAAAATAGTTGTATATTATGGATGTCCTGCATGCCATAAGGATAGAACAAAACCATGTGGAAGATGTTAAAAGCTGGCTCTATCTTGCATACCACCATCACCTAAGAGACTTGGATTACATGACAAAGAAAGCCACTTTATGCATTTGTTGCAATGTAGGGAATGAAATGACTTCCAGAGGACTGGTTCAGCTGGTTGCAATGCATTGCTCTTTTTAAAAACTTTACTTTTCAAATGTACTTGCATGTTTGTGATGTTTCAAATGTACTTGCATGTTTGTGATGTTACTTATTTACTGAAGTTTATGCACTTAAAACGCACTTCATGAAATGTGCGGACTTTACAATTTGGGATCTATGTTTAAATTTGCCACTTGCAGTTGAATACAAGGGCGTTTCTACAAAGTATGTGCACGCATCAACCAATTTACCATTTAATGTTATTTCAGGAAGGATACAGGTTTTTAATTTCAGAAATACGTTGTTGAATAAATAAATAGGATACTCTGCATCTCAGTGAAGGGGAATTTGAAGTCTATATTATTCAAAAATTCGCATACCCCTTGTTTTTTGATATTTTAAAAGCTATTTACATTATAAATTTCGATGTTACAAATCAAATTAGCAATAGCTTTACATTTTGAATTTTGATTTACTAACAGTAAACGCTGTATATTATTTTACATTTGTTAATTGGGGAGGTCCAACAGGACAGACCTTACCTTTTTCAGCCAAGGCTAACATACAATTGCTAACATACTATACATAAGATATTTACATGAGCATTGTGGTTTACAGATTCAGTTATAAAAATATAGCAGATAACATATGATTGCACAATATATTTACATAAACAGAGATTTAGACATACAATTAAAAGTATAGCAGGTAGTAACATGATGGTTGTTCATACAGTGTGTTTAGTAGAGATAATCATGAAGATGTACTGAAGACAAGACAAGAAAGGATAAAGGAAGATAATCTAGACAAATTCGTATGAGGTGCACTGACATTTTAAGGAAATTTTTTCAACTTAGTCTGTGGGAGAGTTAGTGGGTATAGATGGGACAGTGTGGAGTAGGTGACAGTAAGTTGGTAAGTAATGTGTGATAATACATAATGCATTCTGTTGGAGTTTTAAAAAGGAGGTTGGATAGTGGGTAGGGGAAAGGAGTTGGAATATGTCAGCCAGGTGCGAGGCAATTGCATGTCCAGAGGGTGTTTAGGTGGGAAATAAGCTGTTTTTTAAAGATGGTTTTTGTTAGGTTGTACCCTGATTTGTAGTGGTAGGGAGTTCCAAGACTTGGCAATGTTGCCTGAATACAGGGAGTCACCAGAGGTGTAATGGCTTTTGGAGATGGCGATTAGTGCCTTGTTAGTGGATCTAAGTTTGGGGTTACTGGAGTAGAGGGTAATCGGGTCTTATAAGGCTGGAGTTTTGTCAGGTTGGTACAGTATTTGGTGAGCTAGAAGAAGTTGGTTTAGAGCGAAGGTGTTAGGGGGTTTCAGCCAGGAAAGCTTTTTTAGGGCCTGACAGTGATGGGTGTGGTAGGAGGAGTTTGTGGCGAATTTTAATATTTTGGTATAGCATACTGATAAGCTTGTTTAAATCGCTCTTGTTTAGATTAGATTAATTATGTTAGGAGATGCATGCAGTAAGATAGAGAGAAGATGGGTATGAGCTAGGGTAACTACTGTTGCTGGTAGGGAAGTTTTTACTTCTGTGAAGAGTACCTAGATTTTTGTTGATTTTATGAGCTCTGTGTTTGTCAAATTTCATATTATTGTCAATAATGAACCCTAGTAATTTGGTTTGTGCGACAGGGGAGATACGGGTATTATCTGATCCAGAAATAGAGAATAGGGGGTTAGCTGCTGCTGCTTTGGAATGATGAAAGAGGATAATGTGGGTCTTTTTAAGATTTAGTATTAGCTGGGAGATTGTTAGCCAGGTTTCGATGGAAGTAAAGGCTTCTTGGGTCTTGATTTTAAGTTGCTGGAGGGTGGGTGCAGAGCAGATTAAGGCGATGTAATCAGCGTATTGAACCAAGTTTGCTAGGGTGGTGACTTTGTAAAGATTATTTGTAAATATAGTGAAAAGTAGAGGTCCTATGATTGATCCTTGGGGTACTCCTGGCTTTACAAGAAGTGAGGAGAAGGGAGTTTTTCCACTGAACAGCTTGTTGGCATTGGGAAAGATGGTCTTGAAACCATAACAGAGTAGGGGTAGTTTTTAATTCTGAGAAAGTTATTAGTTTTGTATGGGAGACTGTATCAAATGCCTTGGATAAGTCAAGGTAAACTGCAGACACTAGTTGGCCGATGTTCAGTTGCATATTTACTAGGTTACTAAAATGGATGAATGCAGTGGTAGTGCTATGGTTCATAGGTAGATTATATATCTATATATCTATATTATATATATATATATATATATATATATATATATATAGGTTCATAGATTAGTACTAAGCTAACTGCCCTTGTGAGCCATTTTAAGCCTAGTCAATTATCCCTTGTGAGACTCAAACCCTGCACTTTATGTTTGTAAGGCAAACACCTTAACCATTAGGCCACCCTCCCAAAAGATATATATAGCTATATATCTGAAGAAGTTCAACTCTACTAAATAAATAAAGGAAAGAGCTGAATTCCTAACTACAGTCTCTACGTAGTTTTCTCTGTGATCATTCAGGTCAATTTTAGTAATAGTTGTTTATATACTTGAAAATAGTTATTACAGTGAATATATATATATATATATATATATATATATATATATATATATATATATATATATATATATACACACATACATATTATATATATATATATATATATATATATATATATATATATATATATATATATATATATATATATAGACACATACATATATATACACATATATATACATATACATATATACACATATATACACATATATATATATATATTTATGCATATATATGGGATCACAACAGAATATTGAAATTCCACAACCCCGAGGACCAAAATCTCAAGATTGCTGAATCTCAAAAGTAGTGAATGGGGATTGCCGTACAGTGCGAAACAGGAACTTTGGCATTAACTCCACTGTAGTCCGATCTCGGAATTGATAGATTTAAGTTGCAGGGGGTGTGGGTGACATAGGGGGGCCTGCCCCCCTGGATACAGGTTAGAATAGTTTGTTGAATGTTTTACTTTTTTTTTTTTTTTTTTAATGCTAGCGATTCTGGTCCTCAGGATTGAGTCAAGGGATTTTGGAATTTTGATATTCTGTAGTGATCCCATATAGATTTATGCATGTATATATATATATATATATATATATATATATATATATATATATATATATATATATATAAAAGACACTTTATATACTCGAAATATCAAATTTCAGAATCTTGAGTCCATAAAGTGGAAAGGCTAACACATCGAACACCCAGAAGTATGAAATTCAAAATCTCGCATTACAGGGATGTTGAATTAGTGATTCTGGTGTTGTGCTGTGTTCACGGACTTCGGTAAGTGTTTACGTTTTAAGGGTTTTGGGTAGGGGCTGTAGTTTGTGTTAGTGTGTTTTGTTACTGTGGTGTGTGCGAGGGGATGTAGCTTGTGTGGTGGTGTGTGTTTGTATATGTAGTGTGACCTTGGAGTTAGTATATTTAAGTAGGGGGGGGCACATGGGGGTGCAGGGGGGGGCACAGCCCCCCTGCTTGTACATAGGATTGGGTTGTTTGTTTGTAGGGAGGAAGGTGTTTGTAGTATAGAAGTCACGATTTTGACTTTTGAGCTTCTGTGTTCGATGTTTTAGTTGGTGCACTTTATGGGTTTGAGATTCTGAAATTCAATATTTCAGGATTTCGAGCATATAAAGTGAATGTATGGAGAGAGAGATGCACATACAGATAGACAGACATATATAAAAAGTTTGTTCAATCCCACTCTCAGTAATACTTTGCTTCCCTTCCAACAGATTTGTGAGCAAGATATCAGACTACAGCTATCCAATAACACTGACAAATGGTATAGTCTATCCAGTGAAGAATTACAAGCATTACAGGAGCTTTCCAATGATCATACCCTTAGAATAATAAAAGCTGATAAGGGTACAGGCACTGTATTAATGGAACAGCAAAGTACACAGACAGAATGTAGGAGTCATTATTAGTTAAAGAATTCTTTAAGGAGGTGACTAGTGATTTCATTTTTCACACAGTTTGAAGCTACTGACAATTTTCTAAAGGGGTTGTTCATAGGTTGGTACTGGGCTATCTACCCAAAGGCATATATTAGCCCAGCCACGTTGTGCGGTATTCACTGCCCCTTTAGTAGTTCCCTAGACCCTTGTACTAGCAGCTAGTACCCTTAGCCCCTATCTAGTAGTGCTGTTGGTGTGATCCCCAGTGTGAACCTTCTGTTACCCATCCACTCATCAAGGTTCCCCTTGAAGAGTGATAGTGAGGGGCTCTGTCTTATGTAGATCAGGACCCTGTTCCATAGTAAGGGAAGTCTCTGCGAAGGGAATCTATCCCTCCAGCATGTTCTATTCATTGTTGTGTTGAGGTTTATTTCCCTAGAGCGTGTAGCTATAGTAGATTTGGTTTTGCTAAGATGGAGCATGTTCAACAATTCTGGGTTGGACATGGCTCTGTACGTTAGACAGAGATCGCCTCTGAGAAAGTGGTATGCAACAGAAAACAGACTTAGCTTTTTCAATCATGCTGCATAGGGCAACTGTTTGAGGCCAGTAATCCTCTTGGTTAGATACCTCTGTGGCCTCTCCAGCTGCTGGAGAAGTCTAGCCAGGTACATTCCATTCGGTGCATTGTACTCAATAATGGGTCTGATGAGGGAAGAGTAGAGTAGATGGGCACCATTACATCCTTAGATCTTTATGCAAACCCTTTCATGATCAGATGGGTCACATAGAAGGATTTTCTAACCACTTTGGCAACATGGTTATCAAAGGAAAGCTGACTATCTACTTGGGTCCCTAGATCCCTTACTTCTTCAGATTTCAGGGGATTACCTCCTATACTGTAGTTTGCGGGTACTCTGTTTTTTTCCAAAGGGGGATTACTATGCATTTTGTTGCATTTAGCTTGAGACCATGGCTTTGACACCATGCATCAGTCTCATTTAGGCCCTTCTGGAGGATCTCCATGTCAGCCGGAGAGTCTATTATAGCACCCAGTTTGCAGTCGTCTGCAAACTTATTCAGCCACAGCCCTTCCGTGCTTGCCTGTACATCTCAGAAGTATATGCCAAACAGGAGGGACCCCAGGACAGAGCCCTGAGGAACACCACTCATTACTGGTCTAGATTCAGACATAGATCCCGCTACTCTTACTTTATGGGATCTGTCCGAGAGCCAGTTTGCGATCCATCTTGTGATGCAAGGGTTTATGCCCAGGCTAGTGAGCTTATCAGTAACACCTGAATGGGGAATGGTGTTAGTTTCTAAGTTATTGATACAGGAAGAACATCTTTTTTTGTTGGTTCCTGACCTGACCCAAGTTTAGGAAAATGTTTGGGATTCCAAAACTACAGAAAAATGCACACCCCCTCTTTCATCACATTATCTCCAATAAACATACAAAAGCCGAGAGAATTTCGGAATATGTGGACAGTATATTAAATCCAATAGTTCAGAGACCCCTTATTTTGTGAGAGATTCTTTGTCATTGAGCAAACGTAGTTTGTGTAAAAAGGCCAATGTGTCGGTTTTCAAGGTTGTACCACTAGATACTGTACCAACATGCCACACAGAGACGGGATTAGTCTGGTCAATCAGTTTCTTTCTAGACACACCCCCTTCTCAAATATTAAGACTGAAATGATTTGTGACCTTATTGATAAAGTACTAAAAAATATTGTTTTCCATTTCAATGGGATAATTTTTCAACAGGTAAAAGGGGTGGCTATGGGGTCAAAGATGGCCCCAGACTATGCTAATTTAGTGCTGGCAGCTTGGGAACTACATTCCTTAAGACATCTTTCAGGTTTTCAGTATGTCACATTGTACAGAATATATACTGATATATATATATATATATATATATATATTTTTTTTTTTTTTTTTTGTGAAATGGGTACAAATGAAGAACTCACTGCATTTGTAAACAGCATGACGAAGTATTGGACTCCTCAGGTTTATCATTTCTGGGTTTGGCACTTGAGTTAACTTCTACAAATCCTGCTGGATCCCTCCACAGGCACACTACAGTCCAATGTATTTCACAAGGAAACTTATCACACAACTTCCTGGATTTCTCTAGCCAACACCCAGCCTTTAGGAAAAGGCATGTGATTAAGAGACAGTATATCAGGTTACCAAGACTAGTAGTAGTGAAGGCGGGACCTTCCTGCTAGAATCTCAGGTGCTAAAAAACTAGGTTTCTGAATAGAAATTACCCAGAGAAGTAAATTGACTCAGTCTCTGCAGAAATTTGCTTAGCCAGACCTCTAAGTGTAAACCTATCATTAAATGTGGTTTTCACCCTACGGGCAAAGCTGAAGCACAAACAGACAGTGCCTATTTGTAGAGATATTATGGTTATCAAAAGCATTGTCAACAAGAACTGGGACACTGTAACTTCCGATAGAGATATTGTTTCATCCCTAGGTAAAAGAGCAACATTTGCTTATAAAAGGTCTAAGACATTAAAGCAGTCCTTTGAAAAGAATGACACTCCTTTCTTCACGGATATCTTACATGGCACTACTATTCCACCTGGCACGTTCTCCTGTAACAACTGCATTTTTTCCAAATATATCTACAAGGGCACAGAATACACTTTTAAACATTGTAACTACAAAATTTCATTTAAATATCATTTTAACTGCCAAGGTTGCAATGTGGTATATGCAGGTGTATGCTCCGCCTGCGAATCATTTTATATTGGTAAAACTTACAGAAAATTATCAGTGTGAAACAACATCTAGGAGGACACAGAGATATGAATAACGATTTGGCAAAACAATGTTTCATGTATAGATTTCATCTCGTTTAAGTTTTTAGTACTTGAACAGTATAATGTTTGCTTTAGAGATTGTAACACTTTTTTAGAACTGAAAGAATTAAAGTGGCAGCTCTTGCTGAATGCAAACCCTGTCCCAGGGTTAAATGAAAATTTGAATTTGAGGTGTGCTCTATGCTGGCTGACTTAGGCCCCTCCCATTCCATTTATATTCTAGTGACATTAATAATTCTTTCACAGGTCTCAGATAGCTTATTTCCAGTTTTATGGCTGTTGCTTGTTGCTTACTGTTTACATATTGTGTTTGCACTACATTTTATTTAGTTTCTGATGAAGTTCTTCCACAATAAAGAATGAAAGCGCTAAAACACATTCCTACCTCATCTGTTTTCCTATAGTCATTGAAGTTTTCTTTATTTTATTTGTTCAAAGTCTTCAATAAGCAGGTTTTTATTGTATATATATATATATATATATATATATATATATATACACACATACACACACACACACACACACACACACACACACGATATACATGCACATATATACACACACATATACATTATATACTGGAAAGGCCGCAGAAAATACCTCACAAAGAGGATTACCGACCTCAAACAGATGCCCTATGGACACAGTCTCAAAAAACTCCAGCTTTACTCCATTGCATATCGCCTACTCAGAGGTGATCTCTGCCTTACATACAAAGCTATGTCAAACCCAGAGCTGTTGGACATGCTCCACTTAAAGAAATCTCAATCCCTCTGAGCTACATGCTCTAGGGACCTAAACCTTGTCACCACAATAAACAGAACATGCCGGAGGGATAGATTCCTGTCCCACAGACTTCCCATAAACTACATATCTATATAAAACAAAGCCCCTCATTAGCACTCTTCAAGAAAACATCTTGATGATTGGATGGGAAATAGGAAATTCACCCCGAAGATCACCTCTGTGGCTCTGCTCGACAGTGGCACAGGAAATTAATTTTCTTGGGTGGAAAAAGCCAGGGTACCTTTTTGGCTGGGCTTGTATAGGCCCCAGGGCCGATAGCCTAGCACCTACCTATGAACCTATATATATATATATATATATATATATATATATTTATTTATATGTCCCTTTCACATGGTTTTTCATGGGGGAGACCATATGATCAACTTTCGAAAAGCCAACCATAGGGAACCACTATCTCCATACAGTGCAGAATAGGAAATTTCCTTCTTCCGCACTGTAGTGCGATCTTGGGAGTTGGTATATTTAAGTTACAGGGGTGGGTGGGGGTATAGCCCCCCACAGGCCCCCCTAACAGTTTAGGGTAAGTGTTTGTTGTGTTTTGTGTGTTGAGTTTACATGGTCGGCTTTTCAAAAGTTGATCATATGGTCTCAGCCATAAGAAAGTCGACTTTCTGAACAGTCGACCATGTAAAGTAGATCCACATACATACATAAATATATCACACACACACAGATATGTGTGTGTGTGTAGACATATATATATATATATATATATATATATATATATATATATATATTTTCCGCTAACCTGGTATTCATTTTACTAACTCATGAGATGCACAACACTGGAAGTAAAGAAACTCTCCAGTGAAGCACATAGTAGTCACACAAGCAGTGAACCCACTATGCGTAATAGGTGATTACAATCAGTTGTGTTTGGGCAGTTAGAACCTAATCAACTGGCTGCTGATTACTAGCCAGCTTGTATTTTTCATGTCCTGATCTGATTTTCCAGTTTGTCTCCACATTTATAGTACAAATCCAAGGATGAAGAGAGAACCAGGACAAAAGCCCCAAAAAATTAATAAATACAAACACAGACATCCAATGAAGACTGGGTGTTAAAAGACTGATGTTTTAATAACAACTGATAAATAAAAACTTATTGGCGAGCGCTTTCACGGAAAACGCATTTCTTCAGACCATATAACAAACACAACATTCAAACATTTAAATAGTATTAAACTACCAAGGAAAATTTTAAATCAATTGATTGTATTCAATGATGTAGCACCCTTTTCTCTGATTGTATTCAATAATGTAGCCCCCTTTTCTTAAGTGCTGGTTTTAAAGAAACAGAATTATTAAGGCCTGGACAAACATTAGCCCCTAGATCAAGAATACAACGTAGTTCAACATATTCAGTTTCATTATAAATGTCACCGTCACGTAAACCACAATCTACTATACTTGACACCAAGAACTTGAGTGTGTATGTTACTTTTCTACAACATGTTTTGCAAGAGCACTACTTAAGCTTCCAATTGTGAATATCATTAACATGCTCTAGAATTCTCTCCCTTAATGATTGATTGGTCTTGCCAACATAGAATCCCTCACATTCTACCCATTTAGCCAAATAACTATATTCTTCATAGTGCAATCTGCATAAAAACAGAATTCAATAGTCTCAGACATTCTTGGATGAAAAATAGAGATTACAGTCCATACAAACTTGCAAGCACTACAGGATCTATATGAATATGTACCCTTATGTTCAGATTGTATTGTCCGAAATGATGCTAAGTCTATAACACAAATGTTGCTTCAGTGCCCTATTGTTCCTAAATGCAAACTTAGGTGAGGGACCTATCATTTTATTCAAATCAGGGTCAGTCATAAGGATGGGCCAATTCTTTTTAATAATGTCACATGCATTAACTTTTCCTAGTAATGTTAATGTTGTAACTCTGCTTGAGGTGTCAGTAGTCATCATCTCTCTAGGTCTGGACAACTCTACTACATTATCAGAAAAGTGGGGGCTTAGCCCATGAATTCCTGTGTCCTTTCGCTTCCAACATTGCTCTCTCTATAAACCCCTATCTTGTAGCCTCTATCTATAAATTCAACTCTAATGATATCTAAGGCTTTCTCAAGTTAAGCCTTTTCAGTATGTAGTCTTATAACCTATCGTATCTGGTTCTTATTTATCCATTTTTATTAATGCATCAGTCTTTTAACACCCAGCCTTCATTGGGCGTATATTTTTGTATGTCTCCACATTTCTCTGGAAGAACAAATGTTGATCTTCATCCTGCAAAGGTGGGCACACATATGGCATTGAGTGTATGATATATAGCAAAGCACTGCCGTGGTCTTTCTTGTGTTCAAGTCTAGAAGCTCCACAGGAAAACTTGCTTGTGGTAGACAAAAACCCAGTTATATGATAAATTCCAAAGAGAAAGCATCCAAAATACAGAGATATATTCTTCCCAGCTTACATAAACATAGCCGACAGGTGAAACTAGAAATTGCCTCCCAGGGGAACCAGGGATAGTGACTTTGAAGATGTTTGCCATTATTATTGAATTTCCACAGCAGTACTGTGGCAAAACACATGTTCCTTCTTACTCCTGATTTCTACAGGTGCCCCCCCCAGGTCCATTCTTGGACCTTATATATAAAGGCAAGTTTTAAATATCTTTATCTACTATAATTCAGTATGGAGATGATGCTACAGTCATTTGCTCTGTCACCTCCTTTTGGCAGCTACAGATCGTTATGCAGCAATCCCATTCAGCAGAAGAACTGTGGATAGATGATTCTCACCTTACATCTAACACCAAAAAAGTAAATTGATGTGCTAAATACATTTCCCAAAACTCAAGAGTTTTTAATATTTTCCTGCTCAAAATATTAAACTTGAGCAGGTTTGCAACACCAAGTTGCCCGATGTAAGCTAAAATTTGATATTCATGTACATAATGCCATAATAATGCCATAAAGAAAACTCACCAAAGGCTTGGAGCTCCATACAGAACCAAGTCATTTCTCTCTGGCCTAGGTCACAAATCTATCACAGACTCTCAAGCTACTAGCACTCCTATACTCTGTCCCCATCCTCACTAACCTCCAGAACAAAATCCTAGAAGAGCTTCAACATTATTATATTTGCCAAACTCACTACTAATTTTTCTGACCGATACCATTTGCACTCTCAAAACTAAACTAAACTAGAGAGAACTCCCAAACCACCTTAAATTCCTTCAGCTAAAACCTACTCATTCATACTTGATAACCCATATGAATGCCCTTCCCTGTGTATCATCCTGAAGGTGTAAATCCCTAGCAGTCCTCTTCACCCTAAAGATAAATTCATAATTCATTAACCTAAACTTGAGAACTCAACTATAGCAGAAAGCATCCCCAGTATCTTCAAGATATGGAATACCACTTAGGAAAATAGATCATAAACTTATATCTCCTAATGTTAGATGATGTCAATGTTTTATCCCTACTGCCTGACTAACTAGTATCCTATTTATATGTTATACTTATTTATATATTTCTTGGGGCTCATCTAATAACACCTTCCCTTATTTAACTTTCAAGTTCTTTTCCTCCACAACTGTCTCTACCTCCCATATACCTCCCTAATAATCAGAGCACTACTAATTCTGGAACCTGTGTCGTTACTACTTTTAGAACACTCAAACATTAAATGGCTTTTGACATCTTACTGATTTTTATTGTAATATGTTTAACTCTGTCTAAATGCCTCCAAATCTTTTGGGTTTCTAATACCATAACAGAAATGGATCCCATTCCCAAGTCAGGGTATAATTCATTTTCATGAAATTAGTACCATTTCATCTTTGATGTTAGTCAAAAGTGCTCTTTGCAGCACCTGCCATGTGCCCAGCATGGACTCCTTCAGTAATTCATACAGAGTTAGATATATTGATAGCATATCTAAATAAGACTGTAAATTCGTTATTAGTCCTGTTCCACCTACTATTATTGTAACTGCCTCAGTATCTTTCTTCCACATTGTTTTGTTTTTGCCTGCAGATCCAACTGAACAGATATTTGGCTCTAAATGATGCTGATTTTTTTACCATGAGAAGCCAACATCGGTGATATAGCAGCATGGAGGTGTAATCCATAGCATCATACTACTTCTTCCAAAGTGGAGCACCCAAATGCGGCTAATTGTTGAGGGGCTAAATGCTATCTCCCTAGGAAGGCTGATCTTCTTCGCCAAATTCACTTGCAAACCAAATGATTGATCAAGCACTTTATACAAAAAATCAAATGGGTTGAGCATCCAAATGTGGCCATTTTTTGAAAGGTCACCAAATTCTTTCCTACAAAGTTTTATCTTCCTCAAATGGTTTCCCTTACAATGGAGCAGCTAGCTTGTTGTTGTGGGTGTCAGCTGTTGATTGGTCTCAGAGTAAAGTACTTCAAGAACAACTTAGGAATGGTTAACAAGTCTTATTAATACATGGAGAATCATTGGCCAATTTTTCTATGTTTCATGTCTGGAATTCACAGGAATTCACCATGAAATTTGAAATGAAAATATGTTTTTGTTTTGTTTTTTTTAAAAAAAACTAGTCAAATACACATCTCTGTTGCAGTTTCTCTACAATCAAATGTACTCTTAAATATATTATGGTCGGAGATGCTTTATTTCAGAACATGAAAAATACTGCCTATTGAAGTTGCAATCCTATCACCTTTCTTTACTAATTTGGATATTGTGTGCATGTGTTAAATTCAGGTCAATCTTGTTAAACCAGTAGCATAGCCCCAATTTTGTGTTACAAATATGATTAGAACGATCTGTTAGATTTTTAAGCTAAGTTTTTGGTTAGTTTGTTTTTCTTAACACATTTTTATCTGCTTAACCAAGATGGTTACTTCAATGAATAGTTTATAATGACAATTACCATTCCAACTTAACTCTCTTACTGATGACCTTCAGTTTGAGTAATTTACTTTTCAGCAATGCTTGCTCAATATTTGTTGGCAGATTTATTCTAATGATACTGTGTGTATCCTTTAAAGTTATTTTAGATGATTCTGTAACCCTGCTACATCGCTTGAAACAGGTTTCATTGCATAAGTACATATCCCATCAACAAATGACAAACCAGAACAAAGTGAAGTACTTTTAAAATAGCACCACCAACCCACTATAGCACTTTGATTTCTATTTCATTAGGCAATCTTTGCAGGCAAAAATTCTATAAAGTCACCTTCAAAGCAAAACTGAAGGTGTGTATCTTTATATCCCTATTGTGAACAGAAAGTGTTATAATTGGAGACAACTGCAGCCCTTTGTAGCAAGCTACATGTACTGCCAGTTTTGCAGGAGGCCTGCAAAGTGTTTTACCAGCTTTCAAAGATTTTGAAAGCTAGTGAAGCAAGTGGTGCTGTCAACAGACAGAAATTAAAGTGCGCCACTGTAGAACTAATGGATGTAAAAGCTGTTATAAAGAAAAGGACTGACAAAACAAATGCAGCTGAGTGAAGTTCTAACAACTTGCTGATTTACCCTCTGCCACTGTTTTTTGTTAGCTGAGACTGTCCTGTTACTCCCTAGTGCAAGACCTAATCTTAATCGTCCTTAGAAGTGCTTGCCAAGTATGTTTCAAATGTATGGAAGGTGCTTAACAAACTTGCCTATGTTTCTGCTTTCAGACTAATTGTGGTGGTCAAACTACATTAACATTCAACACACGCACAGACAGACACACAGGCAGACAGAGACACACAGGCAGACAGAGACACACAGGCAGACAGAGACACACAGGCAGACAGAGACACACAGGCAGAGACACACACAGACACACACCCTTCCTTCTTGAGAGAGTTACTGCAACACACACAACCACCCTTCCTTTTTGAGAGAGTAAACAGACATGCATCCCCTTCCTTTTGGACAGATTAATTCCAATACTTGTGCTCTACATCCCCACTCTGGGCCAGTAATCTAGGAGCTTGAATCCTCACCAGTGACACTGAAGAGGGACATTCACTTGGAAAAAAAATGGATACACCCAGTATTTCCAGATGCAGCCCCCTGCATCAAGCACAATTTCCCTTAAGAGCACACAGGGAACATAACCTGGAGCCTGGATTTGTATGTCTCCCTCCAGGTTCCAGTAAGACAGTAAGAGTCCCCTCGACACAGCTATAAAGTCGAGACTTCAGCAGAGTGTCCAAGCAAAGTTCTCTGGCACCCTCGCTGTGAAACCAGTGATTCGTGTCCATGTTCCAAGAAGCTGACACCACACACACACACACACACACACACACACACACACACACACACACACACACACACACACACACACACACACACACACACACACACAGGCACAGATTTACTAGCTAAGGCCTCCTTATGCTCAGACTATAAGGTAGCTACACTGCCACCAAACACTCCAAAGCCAGCTACTCTAAGGCTCTTGCAAGGGTACCCAATTATACCAAGTGAAATCAATACTAATACAAATGGTAATGTCCAAACAGCCAGGCTTTCAGGAGTGGCCACACGTGTCACCAAAAGATTTAAGTACCCTTAAAGGTTAAAATATCCTCTAAAGGATGAACTACAATGAAAAAGTTAATATATTTAATAATAAAAGAACATGAACATACTAAATATCTATTTACAATAAACACCAGAGTTTCAATAATAGGAAATATTAAAAATAACACAGGCAGACAGGTTCATACAGTTGCAGAAAAAACAATAGTTAATCTCACTATATTATCCTAACTGATCTAAACAATTATTATTCCTTTGTTCCTTAGTAGAGCAAAGCAAGGTTACAAAAACAGAGTGCCGTGAGACTTCAGTTTCCCCTAGTATTAAAACATTTTTAGTGATGGATTACAGAATGACATCACATACATCTAGTCATCTAATTTCTGGTTACCATGCTACCCACCTTGGCTAAAAGGTTTTGTCAGGATTTAGCACATATGTGTCAATAACACACACACAAACACACTTACACACACACTTGTTAAGATCTACTGCTGCTCCTGTCATGCAACAATATCAAACAGCCACCCTTCAAGAGTAGCAATTAGTTCTCCCCAAAGAAAATGCAGAAAACTTCTCTCAGTGGACAAGTAAAATAAGTAAAATAAGCAAATACTTGACCAATCAAACCAAATATGATAGGTTTTAAATTACCCTACCCTGTTTTTCCATGGTTATTAGTTTGAGGAGATTTCATCTTGGCAGTTGAAATTTGCCACAGTACCTCTACCTACTAGCCCCATCTTATAGCATAAACAATACAATCACTTCAAAATGAAAAGGTCATGAGAAACCCAAATTAATTATTTGACATTTGTTGACTAGGTTAGTCTGACTGGGCAATAGCCCCTTTTCAGCAGAGACTCGAGGAGAAATGCTCCAAATAGTAAAAGGAAAAGCTCAATTACATGCTAAAATATACAGATGAATGGATTGTACTGAGAACAAAAACATGTCAGAGACGGCATATATAAAACAGCATTCAAGAAAAAAATAGGGCACAAATATATACAGCCCAAATAGGGTACAGTTTTGTACATATAATAATACAGGAAAATATCATAAGAGATAAACAAGTGGAAGCTTATAGGACATGCAAATGAGTAGAAGTATATAATATGTAAAGGGATTAAAAACCATGAAAAAGGCCAGTGGTCAGACCTCAGATTAGTAAGATGACAGTTATCAGAAAACTGTTAGCATAATATCAGGGAACACAGAAAGCTGTTAGTATAGTATAACGAAGCAACAGGGATAAGTTGAAGAGATAGGTAGAGCAGTTGTAAGGTGGGAAGATATCTTCAGATGGTTTGAAGAGGAAGATGATGATAAAAGTATGGAAGTTATGTTAAATAGGGTCATTACATAGGCAATACCAAATTTATAAAGGTTTCCTTCAAGGTTGTTTTAAAGGACTTTGGGTTAGTGGTAGATCGGATAGTTGAAGGTAGTTTTATTCCAGGCATTAGCTACAGAGTAATTGTAAAGGAGTTTGCCAATATTTTTATTAGGCTTATAGACTTGAAGTAGGTGCTGTTGAGAGTTATGGAGAGAATGGCTAGGGGTGTAAGGCTGGATTACAGTAGAGAGAGAGGGGCATGGGGAGGGTTTCATGAAGGATAGAATGTGCCATGAGAAGCTGGGAAAGTAGAATTTGGTGGTGAAATTCCAGCCAGTGTAGGCTTTTTAGAGCAATAGAGTGCTGGGTATGATAAGGTTGATTAGAGGCAAATCTTGCAATTTTATTGTACAGGAGTCCAAGTCTGGACAGCAAATAGGATTGGAGATTTGTGAGTATTGGGAATGCATAGAGAAGTGTGGGAAGTAGGAAACTTGTGCAAGGGACAGTCCTGAAGCATTCATGAGGAATTTTTTATGCCTCTACAGCAGGGTCAGCTTTGGATGCACTTTTTTAATGCACTGCTGAGTGTGGAGATCAAACTTTAATAGGGAGTCAATAAGCACACCTAGAAGTTTAGTATGAGTTTCAACAGAGATGGTGGTACTATTGAGGGAGCACACAGTAAAGATAGCTTTGTGGTGTTGGAGAGTAGTAGGGAAGGATAAGAGAAGGTTAGTTTTATTTGGATTTACTAATGGTTGGAAGTAAGCCATCTTTAGAGTGCATGAAGGGACTCTGGATGAGGGTATGGAGGTGAATGATGTCAGAGCAGGAAATGATTGTAGAGTCATCAGCATAAGGGACAGTGTTAAAGAGTGGGCAAGAGGAGTGGAAGTAATTGGTAAAGATGTTAAAAAGTGGTGGACTCTGGATACAGCCTTGGGCTATCCCTTTTTCAATGTGTAGGAGAGAAGAGAAGTTGGATTACCATTTCACTTTCTGAAATCTACTGGAGAGGTAGCTTGAGAAACAGGATAAAGTGGAGTAAGAGAGGTTTTGATAGAAGTAATTTGTGGGCTACAGTATTGAAGGCTATCAAAAGAGAAAGAAACAAGCAGGAGAATAAGTTATTTTTGTCATTAGAATTTGCAATAGTATATATGAAGGATGTCAGAGCAGTAGTGGTACTATGTTTAGGCCGAAAACCATGCTGTGTGGGTGTGAAGATTTTCTTCTAGGAGGTGATCAAGCAACTGTTTATGGATACATTTTTCTAGAATTTTAGACAGAGGAGATAAGATGGCAATTGGCTTGAAGTTAGAGAAGTCAGTTGAGTTTCTGCCTTTATGCAAAGGAATGACAAAGAACGTTTTGCATATGTTAGGCAAAATGCTTTCCTTAATGGCTCTATTGAGCAAAATGGAGATAGGGAAAGCGATAGACTAGGCAGAAATCTTCAGGAATTCTAGGGGAAGATTATCTACTGATGGAGAGCAAGTATTAAGTTTGCTCAGAAGAGATTTAATATAGGAAGTGGGGTGGGTTTAAAGAAAAGATGGGAGACTGAGGAGGTGTAGAGTATGTGGGATGGGGGATTTTGTCATTCTTGGTAAGGTTCCATCAGTGGCAGAACAGGGGTTAGGGGATCATGGGCTCCTAAGATGTAGCAGCTTATTAACTCTAGTGCCAGAAGTTTGGGGGGTTGTTTAGTGGTTTCTGGAAAAAAAAAAGTTTTTTTTATCAAGAGTTACCTTTTTTTTGGTCAAGTTATGTCGCTCTCTGTAGGAATGAAGATCAGTGAGGGATATGGATATTTTCCATTTTTTCCACATACTCTCCCTCTTATTCATGAGAGTTCAGGTTGCTTGTGTTAGCCAGGTAGCATAATGTGTTTTTATTCTTAGTTTTCTGGTGGTAACTAGGAGTTAAATGTCTAGAAAGATAGTTTTGAATGCTAGTACAGCTTTGTCCAGGAGGAGGCTGTGGAAGAAAGACCAGTTAATTGAAGAGAGCTGGTGGTTGAAAGTTTCAGTATTACAACTGGAGAGGTTGTGGCATACTTGCATTGCTGGGGTATGAAGGTGGGATGAGGATTGATTAGGGTATCAAGTAGAGTTGAGAGGTTGTGATATAGATTAGGATTAGAGGTAAGGACCCAATCTAGAATGGAGGCAACATTGGTGGATTTATTTAGGCATGTAGCAGTGGAAATTAGTTGGGAGAAACCAAAGAGGTTAATGGCGGTATTAGGGGAATCAGTGTCAAGGGCATTCCAGTTGATGTTAACATCACCTAAGGTAACCGTTTCATAAGAGATGGTTTGTGATATCCAGGACAGGAATAGCTCAAGGGTAGGGATATTTTTATACCTGGGGGATTTGTAAAAGGAGGCAATAGCTAATTTTTTTGAGATTGTTTAATTGGCAGTTTACAATGAGAATTTTGGCCGAATGGAAGTCAGAGACAGTGACTGAAAGAGGTTGAAGAGTGAACTGGTTTGAGTAGAGAATAGCAACACCTCCACTTTTCTTAAGACAATTATGGTGGAGGATATTATAATTTGGTGAAAGTACTTCAGTATCTTATAGATGAGGTTTAAGCCAAGTTTAAGTGAGGTAGAGGATGTCAGGGGTGTGTAAGGAGATCCAGGCATGGAAAAAGGAGATTTTGTTCATGATACTTTGAATTTTCATAGATGGGGTGATGGGGTTTTGGTCGATGAACTTGTGAGAGAGTCTGTTATGAGGAAGCAGTACAGCATTGCGGGCTTGAGGGGAGAGAGGAGCTAGGATTAAGCCCAGGGTTTGGATGAATGTCACCTGACAGTAATAGATTTAATAGGAGTAGTCTGACATAAGCAAGTGATTTTGTTGCTGGTAGTATTTTTATTTCATTAAGCAAATGAAACTGGGGTGGGTAAGGGAACAAAGTGACCCTGAGCACACCAAAGGTGAATGGAGTGAGCTGGACTAGGTTCTGGAAAGTAGCAGAAGAAGAAACAAACAGAAGTGAGTTTTCCTTTGTTTGTAACATAAATGAACACTATTTTAGGGTGTAAAGGTAGTTAAAAAAAAGTTAGAGAGGGGGTGAGAAGAGAGATTGGCAACTTAAGTTGCCAAAAGTCAGGCTGATACAGGAGCCTAAAAATGCTTAGTGAAGCAGATAACTTCAGAAGAGTAGTTTAGAAATAAAAATACAGGAAAGCAAGCAATTAAAGAAATCTGTTTTTAAAGAGAAAAAAGTTGAAAGAGTGGAGAGGAAAAGGAAAACAGCAAAATGACAGCCGGTAGAGTAGGAAGGTTTGGTGGACAAAGTTACGGAGGAAAAGAACTAAAAGAAATTTGAGGATTAGGGTACAGGAGAACAAACATGGATAGTGGATGGAGATGAGGCTGGCAGAATTGCAGAAATGCTAAATGTCAAAACATAGTGGGGGTGTTCGAGTTTGGTGGTGTGCTTAAAACCAGCAGTTGAGTTACAAATCAGAAGTGGACAGCTCAGTGTTACTTTCAAAATGTTTAACATACACAACAGATGTGACAGACAATACTTGAGGCAGTGTTGGGCTGGGCAGAAGAGGTTTTCAGATAGTGTGGGTTGAGGGATGTTCTGCACTGTTTGAAATTTGCTGTTACCAGCTTATAGTTTCAAAATACAGGCACCGAGGAATACTGAATTACACTATAATTTTAATGTTGGCACATCGCCAGAAAATGGACCCGAACACTGTAGAAGCAGGGGAAAAAATACTTGGTTGAAAAGATCCCTCACTTTTGAGCATCACATTGCAAAAAAGGTTAGTAATTTTTTACCTTGCACATTACATAGCAACCGATATTTTTTCCAGATCAAAAGTATTACCTACCCTCCTTGTACACAATATTTTATTAGACCCATCATTGGGTATAATGCCCCCATTTTATATGGAGCAATTGGAAATACCCTTATGTTTATAAATAAAAAGATCACAGGTAAAAAAATTGATTACCAGGAAATACTGAAGACGTTTTCCCTTTACTCAGCTTCATACAGGCTGCTTATTTAGTTAACAAGTGATCCAGCAGTCCAAAAATTTCTATATTTAAATAAATCAAGCAGTCCAGTTAACACTATGGTCAGAGATCTAATTCTACACCAACAAATAAGACAAGTGTCACACAGCACCTATCCCTTCTCTGGGGCAAACTCGTTCTCCAAGTTAGGCAGTGTGACACTGCCTGAATTTTTAAAATGAGCTGTACAATTGGATGGGTATTCATAAATTCATCCCTAGTTAAGACTGGCCTGGCCCTCCTTGAAAAGGGAGGCAAGGCCTAAAGATGGGTATTGGCAGGACAGAAACAGCCTTGTGGCTCTTTACTTACTTGCAAGAAGTGATTCAGTATGCCTGGACTTCTATTTTTTTGAGGTTGTGGAACCATGAAGTTAACATATTTAACTATGAAGGTAACTCAAGGGGGTTGCAAGTCCACCTTTAGCTGTACCTAATCTTCCCTCATATTTTTGGTTTGTTCATCATAAAAAGCTTTCTGTTCTGAAAAATCTTTAGGATTACAGTCACTAATGACCAAAATTTAAGATTCAGATTTCATATCCTTCAGAAAATGCATACTAATGAAACATGTTGTTTTAAAAGCCAACTCAAATAACAGTAAAGCTGTACTTAAAGTAGGATAAATCCACAAAAAACAGCAAACTATAACCAAGCAAAAGTTATTAAAATATCAGTTCATCAAGTGCTTTCTTCTCTTTATATGAGACTTCTTAGACTGAATAATGTGGATATGTAAATGTATTTGAACAATAGTTACATGGAAAACACCCTTTTCAGGCACATTAATATTTTAACCCTTTTGCTAGAGATTTTGAATATAAGGTTGAAATGAATTCTGTTGTAAAGATGCTGAAAGATAAAGCATAGAATAAAATGTTTGCTTGAATATATGTAAAGAGTTTAGCAATGTAAAATGGGCATTCATACTATATGTATAACAGACAGGCTTCTCTTCACAGCATCAGAAAAGCCTAACAAAGCAATACTGGAAAGCAAGTATCACATGCTTTTCTCATGTTTGCAGAACAAATATCTAAACTCAGCAATATGTGATGTTTTTCAATAGGAACAGAACATATGTTTCCTTTCTTACTTCTGTTATTCTGATTGTGTGCATTTTCACATCAGCAGAACTGCTAACAGGACAATAGAAAAGTCTAAAAACAGACATTATGCGACTTCCCACAGAAAGCCAAAAAAGATATCAAGAGGAAATAACAAAATCTATGTGCGTGCCTAGCACTCTATATAACAATTGTAGTAGTTCAGTTATGAGAGAGAGGGACACAGAGAGAAATTTTGTAGAAGTCATCATTCATATCTGTAATGAATGAAAACTTTGTAAATATATGCTGCAATCTGACAAAGAGTACGTGTTGTTTGTTATAAAAATAAGTTGTGTAACTGCTTATAGCTGCAAAATATATTTCTTCAGTGTGCAATTTAAAAGGCTTGGTGCTTTAACAGACTACAGATGGAGTCATGCAAAGTTCTGTGTCTCTGATTCAGCAGTAAACAGCACAGCAAGACTGTGCGTCTTAAGAAGAGTTTGGAGCCAGTACAGCATAAAAGCAGTGCATACGTAAAATAAATTTTTCACTTTTCCTCTTCAAATAAACAAAATCTTCCCTGTTTTTCAATCTTGGTGGATAGCAAGCATTTAAATTTTCCCACCCACAGATATTCACACCACCCCAATTCATCTTCAGCATTAAGCAGTTTGTCAAACTCTTGTATTTGATCCAAGACCATAAAATTATAGTCTACCTTGCATTTACGAGTCTTCTAGTGTTTACCAAGTGCATATTTTTCATCCCTCTCCTGTATTGCATACTTGTGCTCATATATTCATTTGTATAATTCTCTGGTAGTACAACCTACATAAAAAGACATGCAGGACCTACAATCTACCAAGTTTACCACAAATTTTGATTTGCAAGTAAACTGTTCCTTTAATAATCATTAATATTATAAATCACAAAAGTTACAGTTATAACATTTGAACATGCCTGGCTTTGTGCATTTTACTCTGGGAATAATTACCTTAGATTGAAAATAATTTTTAAAGCTCTTGACCATCTTTTTGTACAAAGACCAGGTGCTCCTTGTTTACTTCTAGACAACATATTTTAAATTTTCCAGTTGTTAGTTATTTTTTATATCTTTGTCATAAACACTGTTAACTTATTTGCATGGACATCCTGTAGTTGGGCCTCCCTGAGATTGTATACCCCCACAATTTCCTTATTTTCTCAAATTATACACTTCAGTGAATTTATCTGTCACTAACCTGATTGTATAATACATTTGTAAGTAGAGGTTACCCAAACTGACACTTTCATTCAAAAGATCTTCATCTTTTACTGTCAGTCTGTTAGCTCTCATAAGTTGTCCCTTCACAATATTTTTAGTTTTTTTTTTTTTAGGATGCACACTTTTATAATCTAGATATGCATTGTTTTGAAATTCCTTCTTAAATATTTTAGTTGTTAATTTCTAGATAAGACTATAAGGAGGTCAACTACAGGATGTCCATGCAAATAAGTAACAGTGCTAATGACAGTTAAAAAAAAACAACAACTGGAAAATTTTAGAAAGTTGTCTGGAAGAAAACAAGGTTGTTGGGGAGTACCTGGTGTTTGAACAAAGGAGGGGCAAGAGCTTTAATTATTATTTTCAATCCAGGTTAAACACGCTCAGAGAAAAATGCACAAAGCCAGGTATGTTCAAGTGTTATAACTGTACCTATTGTGATTGTCTGTTCACTGGTATAGAAGAATGCAATATTGATTATAATATTAAAATTAAGGAGTGCTTTATTTGCAAATCAAAAACTGTTGTATACTTAGTAGTTTGTAGGTCCTACATGCCTTTTTATGTATGTTGTACCACCACAGAAATATACAAATGAATATATGAGCACAAGTATGCAATGCAGGTGGGGATGAAAAAATGCACTCTGTAAACACTATGTACTAAATGCAAGGCAGACTATAAGTTCATGGTTTTGGATCAAATACAAGAGAGAGTTTGACAAACTGTTTAATGCTAAAGATGAATTGGGGTGGTGTGAATATCTGTCAGTGAAAATTAAATGCTTGCTATCTACCAGAATTGAATAGGGAATATTTTGTTGTTTATCTGAAGGTATTTTCCATGTGACTATATGTATTTAAATATGTTTTTAACATTACATTATTCAGTTTGAAGTCATCTCCTATAAAGAGATGAAAGGCTTATTGAACTGATTATATTATTTTCATAAATTTTGCTTGGTTTTTATTTTGTTATTCTAAAAGCATTTAATATATGTCCGTAATTTTTGGCATTTGTCTATTTTTTTGGCTTTGGCCCAGATTTTTCAGATTAGAGGCATGATTACAGGGTGACACGACCCAAATAAACCCAGAAAAAAAATTGTTTATACATTTTTTTAATCAATGTTTCAATAAAATGATAGACTATTTTTGATTCCTATCTGGTCGAATCTGCATCTAGATGAAGATTGGGAAAATGTTGCAGAAACACTTCTGCTCTTATTTGACTGACAAATATATGTGCACTGTTCTATTTTAATATCAGATTTAATAAATGCTATGATGCCTTCTTTGATATGGTAAATACAGAATGGTAAATGCAGAAGCAATATCAAGAGATGCCAAAGTGAATTTTAAATGCTTATTTCTACAGCAGAAACAATGGCATTGCTATAGTCTTCCTATATCTCTGCAACTTTAATAAACTTTCAAATGGTACTGTGAATACAAGTTGTACTTTATTAGCTTTAGTTTTAGAGACCAATGTCTCTTTTAGGGAATATGACCCCCCCATGTTTTGGTATAGAAATAAGATGCTAATGTGCACACCAATATTGCTCACAATGCTGGGAAGAAAATTTGTGTTTAGTGATATTAACCCATATTTGTCTGGATTCATGAATGCCTACAGTAAGCGCACACAGTCTGTATTCATGGACATCCTTACCACATGTTGTGCTGTCTATTCACTCAAAGATGAGACCAACTAGAGACATAGTCGACACACTGTGGTAGCCTTTAAGAATCCCCCATAATATTTAAGGTTGCAAGAAAATCAGAAGAAAAACTAAAATTAGGTGGAAGAAGGTGGGAGTTGCACTTGTGTTGTCTGTTCACTCAGAATGGTGTACACTTAGTGTAGGTGTTAATGAATTTTGCCTGTTATAACCATGTTCTTTAAGCTCTTTGTAGTCAGTGGGGAAGATTCCAAAGACTTGCTCTCAATGTAAGTTTGCCCTGATACTGAAAGACTTGCACCAAAGAAAGCCTCTTATGCTGAGAGCAAGGTCTGTCTATAAAACAGGTTTACTCTGGGCTTTCTTTTAAGGCCCGTCTATAAAACAGGTTTAAGTGCCGGATTCCAAAAGACTTGCTGTCTGGGTGAGAGCAGGTCTTTTGGAAAGGAGTCAAATACATTTATGTTGCATTGTAAGCAACCTAATGAGCTTCAGAACTAGTACACCTTTTTGTCATTTTAAGCGGTGATTTTCCAATAAAGTTAACATGTTTTTGGATGTAAATGTTTTTGCAATCATGGATGGTGGGCTGTTTACTAATAGGAAACAGACTAGCTTAGGAAACAGGTTGGTTGTAATACTTATCTACATAGGATGTACCATGTGCCCAGTGTTATGTTTATCAGTCTGGTTCATATCCAAAATGTAAAAAGATTAATCAGGCAAACTACAGATACATTGAGTTGTTCAGCAAGCAGGATGCCCTATATCTCATTAGCACAAAGGGTCAAATGGATGACAGCAGACAGTTAAAGCTTCCACTGAATGAAAGTTTATTTATTTAAATTTATTTATTTAGTGACATTTGATTACCAGGAAAGTCCGACTGGGTAGAAGCCTATTTTCAGCAGAAACCTAGGGAGAAAAGTTCCTCCCACACACCCAGACTTAATTCCATGGCTGCAGAAACCTGTGGAAAACAGAAAAGCACTCACACAAGTACCATTACTGCTGGCATGCAAATTGAAAAAAGAACACCAATAGTAATTTTGCATGGAGAGCAGTAACTAAGGAATACAAAAACAACGACTTTAAAAGTTGACAATTTGTTTATCCATTCAGAACAGGTCAGCTAGTAGATTCGCTGAGAATATTAAATGCAGTAGTTAATGAATTTGCTGTATGATGATTTAAATGAGAACAAGAGAAATATTTAAGCAGAATAATGAAGTGGTAGGCCTTATTTTTCAGAAAGGGTAACTAGTACACTAAACAAATACACTGCATTTTCCTATTGCTTTTGACAGGTAGACTCCATTCTATTGTATATTCCATTCCAAAGAGGAAAAATCTTGTTTAGATGACGGACCATACATTTCTAAGTGCAAAATGATTCCTAAGCACCATCAATGTCAGAAGGTTGTATTGACTCCTTACAGTACTAAGTAATAGAATAGTTAAACCATGGAAATGTGTCAAGTAGTGGTTTTGTCACTTTGTTACTACGGATATTAGTTTTTCTTTCATTCATTTTCTGGGAAGCATTAATTTTTTAATCTATACGCAGACTAGACTTCTACTCATCGTTGTACTGCTTTTTACACAAGTCCAAAAGACAGTTTCAGAACCATCTTCTGCTATCTGTCCGAGAGCTGCAGAATATTAAGTCTTTGAGCTTTTACAAGCTACTTCCTGTGGTAAAGGGTTCGATTCCCTCAGCCTTCATTTGCATACCATGTGATCTTCAGCAAGTCAGTTAACCAGATGAGATGAACCCAAATTCTCAAAGCACTGACAGTTTACTGGACTGTATGTCTAGTAACTACCTATGGATGTAAGAACAGTGGCTGCAAATGAGCTTGCAAAACTGTATCAAAATTAACTGTAACCATAGGTTTCCATTTAGGGTACAGGAACTGTTTTCTGTGAATAGCAAGGGGTCTGGCCTAGCAACGATTATTCAACTAAGTAAACTTGTACTGCAATTTATGTACTAAGCTAGCCCTACTGGACATGGCCCACTTTCAAAGGGGACTTGGAAAAATAAAGTCTCTTGACGGTTTAAACGTAAAGAGCAATAGATGCCACATGGAATTCCATAAATTAATAAGCTTTGATAATAAACAAAACAAAAATCAAACTGTGTGCAAGAAATTTACAGATACAGAGAGCATTAGAGGCCATCTCTGTGCCTAGAACTGAAATCACCATATCCCAACAACACCATCAAATTTAAACTAGTTTACAAGTCAAACTATGTCAAGACAAATAATGGTCAGCAAATTTGTGATGCACTCTTCAGTATTTTGTCATTGATGTATTTCTGTAACTCAGGCTGTTTTAGGACTATATTACTCTCAGGCTTTATGAATTATTATTTATTTATTTTTTTTAACTATCACATGATACTATAATTAGTATATAAAAATAGGCGATAGTTGAATTACTGATTCAATCACCCAAAGTACTACTGATTTAACAAAAAAAAAAAAACAAAAAAAAAACAAACAAAAAAAACCCCACACTTCTGCTGCAGTTAAATGCAATGATT
Source organism: Protopterus annectens (assembly GCF_019279795.1). Classification (NCBI taxonomy): domain Eukaryota; kingdom Metazoa; phylum Chordata; order Ceratodontiformes; family Protopteridae; genus Protopterus; species Protopterus annectens. The sequence continues at coordinate 7,424,992 of NC_056750.1, forward strand.
TTCAAATGTTTTAAACTGTTTTAATAATATGTGGTTCTTGAAGGAAATGTGTGTATGTATGTGTATGTGTGTGTGTTTTTTTGTACTGCAGTATTTCTATCCCAAAGACATTCCACGTGTGAAATGGGGATTGAAACAGAGCACAGTGGAGACCCACATGGTCACAGGAAGTATGTGCAGACACCGTACAAATAGTACCCCTCCAGAGACCCATCCAGGAAGGTATTACACTGTGAGGCAAAAATGCCAACTGACAGCTCACTCTGTCAAATGAAGGACATCTCTCCAGCTTTGAGATCACATGCCTCAAAGTCTTCCCTGTGCCTTGAACTTAATTTTTTTAAATGTTCACGTGCTATTTCTACAGACTATTTATTTACTACTCATTTGTCCTGGTTTACAATAATAGTCTGACAGGACAGTGTCCTCATTCAGTGGAGCCCCATCGAGAAAAGGTGCAAGACAGAAACTTCAGTTTCTGCAGACCTCATCTCACAGATGAGCACAATAACTTATTGAAAAAAATGTATGCTCGTAACCTCAAATTAGGAATGCACTACTGCTGTGATGGAGACCATCCGGGAATAAATCATTTATATAGGCTTTCTCAAGGGATGTACACTTGTAAAGCAAACATCTCATGTGTCATAAGTTTGCTTTCTCCAGTTGGTTAGGCTATGCTACCAAGTAAGTGTTTACCTGGAAAGCAGACTGCAATTAGAAGGGCATTTATTCCACTGTCAGTAATGTAAAACAATGCTTTCTGGAGACACATTTACATTGTAGGACTTATCTGCTTTTCATGTTGATTGTCACTTCTTAAACTATTTAAGTTCCTTACTTGGTTTTAGCAGAAGTTTGAAAGGCATTTCATTTGAATAGCACTGAAGTACTTGGCTATTATAAAAGTCATGCAATTCACCCAAGGAACATATGCAAGAGTATGTTCCAGTAACTAAACATTTCAGAAAAGCATAAGACGGCTTCATTCACAGTACCACTTAGTTCACTCACTGCATACCTCTCAAGTGTACCTCGTTATGAGGGACGTACCTCATTTGGGGTCTTAAAAGGGTCATGCTCCTCAAAATTCCTCAAAGTTCCACATTGAATGGGTCTGTTACACATTCAGTGTTAGGAATGTTTTAGGTGAAATCCATGGTAAATTGACATTAATCATATTACTTCATTAAAGGATCTTCTTTATAAGTGAAAAGAGCATATTTTAACCATCCAATGACCTTCCTAGTTGAAGTTGTTAGTAAGCCATTAGTATGTGTTCCACATTTTGCCCATTTGTTCCACATTATGAAGGTGAGTGTTCCTCATTTTGGTGATGGAAGGATGAGAGCTATGACTCACTGGTGTTTGTATTTAAAAAGTTAAATATCTGGGCTCTCTTCTACAATTCTCCCGCCAAAACAAAAAGAAAGATTTAGTATAGTTCAATGCAAAGGACAATGAATCTGTGTCGGCACATATAAGATAGAATAAAAAACAACAAAAAATGAGAATGCCTGAAACAAACATTCTTAACTATAGAAGCCATATCTATTGCAAATAGCTATTACAGGAAGGCAAATTGCCAAACACTACATTTAGTAAAGAAATACACAAGTCAAATTCACTTTAAAACCACATTTAGTACGAATACACATTTGTACATATTAACTGACCCTTTCAATGTTATATTAATTAGATGCTTCCCTGGTATTTCCAGAATTTGCTCAGTTTTCCTGCAACAAATCCAGTGCAGTACTTCCCCTTAATATATAGCTTCAAATCTGTAAAATATTATGTATCCTTGTAGGTGCAGAATGGTTGCTCAATGCAGAACGAGGGTTCACCTATAAATCCTTAACATTAAACTTGACAAAGACTCAACTCATTGAAATAAACTCTTCAGGATTCCACCCACTAAATAAGGCCACCCAAACTTCAACTCCACAGTTTCACAAACACAATGAATTCAGTAAAATACTGCAAAACCAACCCAAACAAGCCTAGAATATTCACTGTGAAATTCCTTAAACCAAAAGAAATTTCCCAAAACAAAAGGGTCTGCATTCAGCACTCACTAAGAAACCACACCATCAGGGATCTTCTATGGCAAAAGGAACAACCAGAGAATTCAACCTGGGGCGAGGCAGTTTGAACTCGACAAGTGGTGTTCCTTGTGGATATAGGATTCGGGGAACACAGAATGAGGTCTGTAAACAATCACTGCAGGAGGACTAGTGCAGACAATGTTAAGGAAACCAAATTCACAAATGTACAGCACTCGTTTTGGTAAAAGTCAGAAGCAAGAATAGCGCCTTCTGCCACAATCATCTATTTAACATGCAAGCTGCATGTATTTCATTATGAAGTGTCCCTTCCTCCACTAAGACATGGGAAAAATTAAAGGAAAACTGTACCGATAAAAAAAAAGTTTTGTCACATCTTAATTTTTCATAAAATTAACATTTAATGGTGTTTTTTGTAAGCCTGCATCCCAAAATAACCTGATGAGGTCTGGCACACTAAAATGCAACTCTTTAGTTAATCTTCTTTTATGCAGTGTTTATCCCTATAATATGACAGTCTGCAAGATGTCTTCAGTGATTTCTTTTAATATTACCACACAATACCAGTGCTGGGAGCCACAGTCTTCTCTGCAGGTCCTTGAAAAATTATTTTTTATTTACTCAGATTTATGCTAAATGTAAAATGATGTAAACACACAGTGACAGCTAGTTAATATTTTCAAGGCAATGTAGGTGACTTACCAGTTCCTGCTCAAATATGCATCTCTTAGCACATTTTCACATTAGGTTTGGACTCTCAGTTCTGCTGGTCATATAGGATGGATATTTGATGCCTCACAAGGTTGTCAAGGCAACTAGCCTTTGCTACAACTGTGTAGTACTTTACCAAAGGAGGACACCCTCACTGATGTAAAATTGTGTGTGTGGTGACACACACACAGAAGACTATGCAGAGGTGTAGCAATTAAGTTTACTACCAGGGGCAGCATAATGTTTTGTGTACCACAACCCCCACCCCCCAACCTACCCCAGATCCAAGATATTAATATGGCACTACAATCAAACTGTTACTTTCCTGTAGTATACAATGTAAGCTAAAAATTACATTTGCCAAATATAGCAATATACTGCCACATGGGGCTATCTCTAAAGTAATGCTTAAGAAATTTGGTCTCTGATATGCTGCAGAAAAGGAAGTGGATCACCTTTAATGTAAAATGCAGACTACAAAGAAAGTCTGTTGCTATGGTAAGGTGGACATATTGTAGGGTAAGACATTCACCTATGTTGTGCAATTCATGTATTCCTTTAACTCCTGTTTTACTGTTCTCTCTACATGCATGCAGATGAATACCTTCTAACTTTGAAGTTATCTGAGATGAACAACCAGCTTGTAAGACAACAGCAACACTCTCAGTCTAAGGGAACACGAGGTTATGGGTATCCTCATTCCCAAAAATCAAAGAACATAATAAAAATTCAAATTCATAATAGAAATGAGAAAAAAAATCTACCCTTCACATCCAGGGCAGTCACTCAATTACTCTTGTCCTTCCTATGGCTCTGCCCTTATACCCCCATGTCATGTAAGCAGAGAACATTTGTAGATAAGATGAGACGTATGAATTGGAAATGTTGCATATTCGTAAAACTAACTGTATGGTGCTTACCCACTCCAAAGATCTGAAGCTGATCAACATGAACAGATCACGCTGGAGAGACAAAGGTCCCAGAGGTTGCTTTTCTCTGGAATAGGTTTCCCATTCACATGAAGCAAAGCGCTTCCCTGACCATCTTCAAATGCAATGTGGACCAATGGAAGGGAAATCCTGAATTCATTCAGGGGGTGGTGCCCATGTCCTTATGGACAGAGGCAGACTGTAAAAATTGTCAAAACCCCACTTGTATCTTTACCCTAGGGATAGAAAATTGGGTAAAATATGGGTAAAACTGACTAGGCTTGTATGGGCTTTTGAGCCATTAACCTATGAACCTCGGAATACAAAACACTGAAGGGATTCAGGGCACCAAACCATATCTGGGAGGAAACAAAACAAACTGCTGCCATGAGATTGTTTATATTCCAGTGTGGAAATATCTACTCAGTTTTAGCAGAGATGACAGATATAGGGCTGTGAAGCCAAGGGTAATGCCAAGAGGAAAGACACAGAGTTAACATTTCTTTCCCTTTTTCCTTGTTCGTCCGCAGTCATTCTGTTTGCTTAGGAATATGTGACACTTGTCTTTGGGAATATGAAAATGCGAGGAATATCTTTTGAAGCAAGTTGTTCCACACTTTATCTTCTCTTGTGAATGCAATAAACAAGGAGAGAGGGAGGTGAAAGACCTGGAAGGGTATTTTACTGCAATCTGACAGAATTAATAATATCGATAACAATAAGCCATAACAGGGTGGAGTCAAGGGCAAGAAACAAAATCTGGATGGACACTGACAATTTGTATGCCAAGTAACAAAAAAATATTGTTTTCTGCAAGTCATCACCAGGAGAATGAGGTCATGTGACGAACAATGCAATGTGGGCAGAGAAAAACTATACACGTATGGGTTATGGTACATATACACACACACACACACACACACACACACACACACACACACACACACACACACACACTTGCATACATATACACACACACATACAGACATATGCACACATCCACACAGACATACACACATTTACAAACATACACATATATACACACAAATACACATATACACACACAAAATGTATAGATATGACAGACACAGAGACAAACATATTATTTATATATATATATATATATATATAGATATATATATATATATACATATATATATATATAGACATATATATATACACGCATATATATATATATATATATATATATATATATATATACACACACACATATATATATATATATATATATATATTTATTACACACACACATACACACACACACAAGGGTGATGTGCAGAGCTGTAGCAACTACAGAGGGATTAAAATGATCAATCACAACATGAAGTTATGGGAAAGAGTAGTGGATGCCAGGTTAAGAAGGGACGTGATGATTAGTGAACAGCAGTATGGTTTCATGCCGGGAAAGAGCACTACAGCTTTGATGTTTGCTCTGAGAGTGTTGATGGAGAAGTACAGAGAATGTCAGAAGGAGTTGCATTGCGTTTTTGTAGACTTAGAGAAAGCATATGACAGGGTGCCTAGAGAGGAGTTGTGGTATTGTATGAGGAAGTCAGGTGTGTCAGAGAAGTATGCAAGAGTGGTAAAGGATATGGACGAGGGTAGTGTGACAGCGGTGAGGTCTGCGGTGGGAGTGATGGATGCATTTAAGGTGGAGGTGAGGTTACATAAGGATCAGCTCTGAGCCCTTTCTTATTTGCAATGGTGATGGACAGGTTGACAGACGAGATCAGACAGGAGTTCCCATGGACTATGATGTTTGCAGATGACATTGTGATCTGCAGTGAGAGTAGGGAACAGGTGGAGGAGACCCTGGAGAGATGGAGATATGCTCTAGAGAGAAGAGGAATGAAGGTCAGCAGGACTAAGACAGAATGTGTGTGCGCGAATGAGAGGAAGGATAGAAGAATTATCCTGTTTTTTTACCTGAGAAAAGGTTAAGAAATGACTTACAGTTTCAGAGCAGTCCATGGTCAATTATGATTGTTTCTTAAACACAAACTTGTCTTTGCTATGGTTCATTAGCAGCAGTACAAAGAACTGCCTGCTCACACCCTTGTTCTCCCCTCCCCCTTCCCTGTTTATTACCTTAAGACAATCCCAAAGTTAATAAATATTACCTGTGGCAGGCACCATTTTTAAAACTACAATCCACTCTGCTACAGGCCCCATGAGGAGCTCAGTGTCTCTCCAGTGTTTTACAACTGTAAATGCCTATTTATGTTGAATTGTGTTAGACATTTTACAACTGTATATGTTTATGTTGAGTTGTGCTAGACATCTAGTATGATTTATGCTTTATTATTGGAAGTTACTATGCCATGCTAGCATTTTGTCTGCACCAAGTTTTTATTATAATAGTATGTATGGTCTATTTGCATAGCTGCACGTTGTTCATTAATGTTATTCATGTAATTGTGTTGTGTGTAGACAGCTCATACTGGTGTCTAATTATTTCTATATAATTGTGCTGTTACTGGAGGACAGAATCACATTAGCCAACCTTGACAGAGTGCTGCTCGATATATTTTTATCTGTGACTGCATAAATGTCTGAGGTTTCTTCTAACAGATGTTCTTCCATATGGCTCAGTATCTGCATGTACTAGTAGTTGGTTCAAGACATTTTCCTGCATGCGGTAGCTATTTGCTCAGTTTGTTTTTTGTAATCTTTATAATATATATTTACCATCTCAAAAGTGCTTACTCCTCTTTTCTAAACCCAACACCACTCTTAAGTATTCAACTGCAGTACCACCTTTATCATTTTATAAGAAAAGCACAGTACGGGTCCAAACTGACTGCAAACAGCTAAAGTTAACTTTAAGTATGTGTCTACCTGTTTGAGCCAATATTCATTTTCCCCTGGAGAGCACTCTGCTTTGGCTTGTAAGCAGCCCCCCCAACACACACACACACACACACACACACAACACACACAACACACACACACACAACACACACACACACAACACACACACACACAACACACACACAACACACACACACACAACACACACACAACACACACACACACCTTCCACTTTCTCTCTTATTCCCTTCTGTTAGCAAATAGTATCCATAACTGATCAATACTGTGTGTTTGTTAATTTAAACTGAGACCACTGTAGCCTACTGATGCAAGGTTATCCTGTTTTTCCACCTGAGAAAAGGTTAAGAAATGACTTGTAGTTTCAGAGCAGTCCTTGGTCAAGTTGTGATCATTTCTTAAACAAAAACTTGTCTTTGTTTTGGCTCATTAGCAGCAGTACAAAGAACTGCCTGTTCACACCCTTGTTCTCTCCTCCCCCTTCCCTGTTAATTACCTTAAGACAATCCCAAAGTTAATAAATATTACCTGTGATAGGCACTATTTTTAAAACTACAACCACCCGTGTCACTATCATATGTTCATTTATCAGTTAACTCTGTTAACAGATTTCCAGCCCCCTCATAAGAGCAACTAACAGGGTCTCTACCCACTTCGCTCGCCACCCTGCCCCCTATTCCCTTCCACCCCCAGTGGTCCCACCTTTATTTCACTCACACACCCCTCCCATCTTTCCAATAGCCAACCACAGCGCTAACCCAACACTACCTCCTCCATCTTCCCACTACTATCACACCCCCTCAACTAACATGTACAAGCATACCTTACCTAGGCTCACTGCATGCACTCTCCTTGCATATCTTACATACTACCAAAGCTCCATCATTCCCTCACTAAACCACTACACCACTGTACTATTACTCACACCACCACTCATGTCTCACCCTCACTCAGCTCCCCTCCCACCAACTCAAGAACCATCCCTATGCACCCCCACTTATTCTACTAACTATATTACTCAAACATAAAACATCCCTACAACTTAACATAGTAACCCTCCCATCATACCTATTACCCACAGAGCATAATCAAAGTGTCCCTTATAAACAAACACATTCAAAAACTGAGAAAACTAATAACCTCATGCATATCAAAACTAGCCCTAAGTGGAGACATCTACCCCAACCCTGGCCCTACCATCTCCAACCCTAATCCTCATAAGACTAGAAACCACAACTTCTCCCATATTACAGCCAATAGAAAGCCAAGTGACTTCCTTCTACTAAGCCTAAATATTAGAAGTATATCCAACAATGTTCATGAACTCCATGCCACCATAGACTTGTACTCCCCAGATATAGTCATCCTGACAAAAACCTGGCTAAAACCTCACATTACCAGTGAGCAAATACTCCCTACAGGTTATGGCCTACTAAGGGTAGACCGGCTAAACAAGAAAGGAGGCGGCATAGCTATAATTTTTAAACAGCATCTAAACATCCAGATCTTAAAATCATCAGCTCCACAAATAGGCAATGAAGAAATAATATATACCAACTTCAAAATAAACCAAAACAAAACCATCAACATAATTGGATGCTACTTCCCACCTTGTCAAAACATCCCTCCACGAGAAACCTCCTCAGCTGGTCTACCCACCATCTCCCCCAAGAAACTATCATTTTAGGGGATTTCAATATTGACTGGCAATCCTGTTTTGGCAACCATCCAACCCATCATGTAAACCTTCATGGCTACACCGAATTAGTCCAGTCGCCAACCAGGATAAATAAAAACTCCAGCAAGCACACTACCCTGGATTCGATACTAGTCAGTAAGAGCCCACAGTCATATTTAACAGGCTGCTCATCAGATAGCCTCAGTGATTGCTCCCTAACATTCCTACTCAAAAAATACCTATACCAAGCTAAACCTGTCATCTACCGTCAAATAGGTAAAAAACTAAACTTTAACCCACTCACATTCATCTCATCCCTCAACGAATGTAGCTGGCATCATCTAAAGTACCTCAGTCTTGACGCAGTTGAACTTTTTAATACTACCTTCCTGAGCATCCTTAATTACCATGCCCCTATAAGAATTTTCATAACCAAAGCACAACCCTCCCCATGGCTACAGAAAACCACTAAGTCAGAAATGAAAAACAGGGATAAAGCCTGGGAGCACTGGCGCAAAATCAAAACCCCCTCAACTAGACAGAAATTCCTAGAACTATGCAATAGAGTCAAAAAGCTAATAAAACAGGACAAATTCCAATACTACCAGTCTGCCCTAGACTCCTCACAACACAGCCCCAAACAATTCTGGTCCTCCATAAACTCCATCTTCCACCCAGGTAAAGTCAGTACCCCTCCTCCTAACAGCCCTCACTCCTCAGAAAATATTGCTACCGCATTCAACACACACTTCACCCAAACCATACTATCACTAGCTAAACAACACAACCCCCCCTCCCCTCCAACCCACACCTTCAACTAGATCTCCCCACTGCCTTCTCTTTTTCTCCTGTACCTACCTCCAACATAAAAAAAACTCTTAACTAAACTTAAACCCACCAAATTAGCAGCAGGCAACCTCCCAAATCTTTTTGGACTTGTTGGCTGTTGGTGAAGCCCCTACCAAGAGGAGAAAACGCTGAAAGAAGAAAGGAGCCACTTTTGAGATTTTAAGTATTTTGCTTCAGATTACTTAAGTTTGCCGCATACTTTTGAGCATTTTCTGGCTTTTTAAACTTGATTTCTGTGTTGGTAACTGTATTTAGAACACAACCTAGAGCTGATTACTGAATTTCCTGCCTGCACTTATTTTTAAAATCGTTTTTTTTTCTAAAAACTTGCATTTTATCTGTCTCTAGCCTAGCACTCAAGTGTGGGGTCATTTACTGCACTATTCTAACTTGTTGATACTTGTGGACCCCTGCTTTCCTTAAAAAAAAAACAAAACAAAAAAATCTTGCTTTTTTCCCACCTTTCTGAGATTTAAAAAAGTTCAGTTACAGATTTGCTGTTCTGAACTGTTTGTAAGTTTCTTGGAGGCCATTGTTTGCTTGGGCTAAAGGGAAGTCTCTGTGTTCATCAGTAGCAGTGATAAACAATGAGCAGCCTGCCTGCCCCTGTGGGAGTGGTTACTGCCTTGAAACTGTAGTTTTATTGGCCATTTTGAGTCAATTCCAAACTCCTTGATCTCCCTCTCTTAAAACCCTCTTTTGCGCGGTTTTGTGTGTTTTTGCACATAGCGCAACATCGGGCAGCACCGCCTAATTGGGTTTAAACTATTCCTGGCTCCACAAAGTCTGCTCTTCACTTCTCCCTTAGAACTGCTCTAATTAAACACCATATTCTCATTCTAAGGCCCCTCACTGGTCCAAATAAGTAATCTTACAAGTTAGCACTAATAAACCATAAGCACTACTTACACTTATACTCTCTACGATTACCTTGTCCCCTATTGGTCCATTTTAATTCAGTTCCCGATATTACTCTAGCATGTCCAAAGGTCAGTCAATGGTTTCCTCTCCAGTCCAGCTGGTGAATCTGGGAATTTTGAGGCAATGTTACAACTGTCTCATGTACACGGACAAACCTCTCCTCCTCCAAACAGGTTCAAATATATGTGAGAGATGCAACCATATTGCCAAACTGGAGGCTGAGCTCTCTCATCTCAAAACTGGTGTAACCAGTCAGAAGGAGAAGGTAACCTCACACAACACAATTCCAGTATCACATAGTCCCACTACAACAGCGAACCAAACACATAAAAACACAAAAACATACTCGGAGGCTCTAAATAAAACTCTACCTAAGCAACAGAGACCTCCAAAGCAGACATCCAAGCAAATGCTACCCCAAAACAAAACATGTACAACACATAGCACACAAAGTCAGTGTGCCAAGCAGTCACAGCCCGTAAGGCTGAATAACACACCTGATACCCCTGTAATAGGTGACTATTGTTAGACCAACTGACGTCCCGCTCACCAGGCTGAATAAAGAGAAGGTCAAAGTGAGCTGCCTGTCGGGCGATAGGATCCACCGCATAACGCAAGCATTCAGGTCACTCCAAAGCAAATACAAATATGACTCAGACATTGTACATGCTGGCGTGAATGACCCGAGACGTACCTCCCTTGACTACATGAAGAGACACAGAGGAGCTCTCTGATCATGTAGCCCAGGCAGGTATGACCCTGACCTTGAGCAGCATCTTACCCTCATCTAGAATGATGCCACAGTATAACGACAAAATGATCAATTTTAACAATTGGCTAAAATTTTGGTGTCACTCAAAGGGGATCTAGTGTCTGTCAGCCTGGGATGACATGCTCGACAAGCCACATTGCTTTGCTAGGGATGGCTTGCACCTGTCACCCCTGGGCTTTTGGATATTGGCAAAGGCTCTTGCCACACCCATAGTGCCTTTTTTAGGCAAGGCTCAAAAGTCAAACCCACCTCCATAGACAGCACAAGGAACAAGAAACCAAGTGTAATGCTGCTAAACGCCAGAAGCCTTAACTTCAAGATGCATGCACTTGAAGCTCTCCTCAGTATGGAGAACATTGATATCTGTGCAGTGACAGAAACCTGGTTCAAGGCTCCAGAGAGCATCCCAGCACTACCAGGTTATACCTCATATCATGCTTTTCGGCCCCAAAACCTGGACCAAACCACAAAAGGAGGGGGAGTTTCCATATTTATCAAGGATATCCATACCTCCAGGTTAGTGGCAGTGCATGAAGTATCGGAGACCATCCATGTGCAACTGACAGTGGGCAAGACTGCTTTTCAGTTTATAGCATCTTACAGACCACCCTCTTAAAGTCAGGAATCCAACTCTGCTTTCCTGAAAACATTGGAGAACACCAAGATCTCTCCGAACACCATTATATTGGGTGACTTCAACTACCCAAACATAGACTGGGAGCATTACTCAAGCCCCAGCACCTTAGCCCAAAGGTTCCTGGAATTTATAAACTCAAATGCTATGGAACAACTAGTCACCACTCCCACAAGAGGGGAAAACATACTAGACCTGATCTTTACCAATATGGGGACTCTATGCTCCATACCAGAAGTACATCCCTCAATGGTAAGATCAGACCATAAATTAATTTCACTGGATATCCACATCCCGACCCCACCCCCAGCCCAGAAAACCACAGTGAAAAACTTCTCAAAAGTGAACTTCACACTTCTCAAAACTGAAGTGGAATCCTTCAAGGCCCCAGGGCCAGTGGAAACTACAGCCTAAACTGCAGAATCCTATATAAACGCATTCTACGGACATCTCCAGGAATGCATGGATCATGCTATCCCAAACAAAATCAAGACCCAATCATTCAAAGGCAGGCATCCAGTCTAGTGGACCCAGCCATAAATAAACTGTACAACAGAAGGAGGAAGCTACTACATGAGAGCAAAATCCCTAAAAAGGAAGGCATCTCTGATCAGTACTAGCAAAAAATTATGATCCCTCATAAAATCCTCCAAGGCCAGCTTAGAGAGAAAAATTGCACAGGACACTAAAGACAATCATAAGGCTTTTTTCAGTTATGTTAGGAACCTGGGATGCAACTCCCAGACTTGCTCTGAGTTGATTCTAAATGACAAAAAATACACTGAACCCACAGACATCGCCAATATCCTGGCAGACAGGTTCAGTGCAAACATCTCCACCCCCTATCCCCCCAAAAGAGAAAGTATCTATCCTGGCAGAGTGCAGCCTCTCAAACATCTCTGATGCTCAGGTGAAGGCTGCCCTCTCCAAAGCAAAAAATACTGCTTCCATGGGACCAGATGGCATCCCAGGTTGCGTCCTACATGAACTCCAAGAAGAACTAATCCCTCAAGTAAAACTGCTGTACAATCTCAGCCTCACTACAGGATATATGCCCAAAGAATGGCATACAGCAACATTGGTTCCACTCCACAAAGGTGGCGCCTCTGCGGACACTGGAAACTATTGCCCCATAAGCCTGACTAGCCTAGTATACAAGGCTATGGAGAGGATCATCATGGAACTCAAACAAAGACATTGGGGACCTACAGAAACTAGATCCTACCCAATTTGGCTTCAAGGGCAGATCCTGCCTTTTGAACCTGGTCGACTTCTTTGAAACAGTCACCAAGGCCATAGATGAAGGGAAGGTAGTCCACACAGCCTATCTGGACCTCACAAAGGCATTTGACACAATACCCCACTCGGGCATCATAGATAAGCTATCCAGCCTAAATATAAACCCCTATGTCACAAGATGGGTCACAAACTGGCTCAAAGACAGAACCCACAGAGTCAGAGTTGCTGGAGCCATGTCAGACTTGAAACAGGTCACAAGTGGCATCCCAGAAGGTTCTGTCCTGGGACCTCTCTTGCTCGGTATTTACTTTTCTGAGGTACAGACCAACGTGGGAGGACTATGGCTCACCAAGTTCGCAGATGACTGCAAACTGGGCGCCATAATCAACTCTCCAGCTGACACAAACATCCTTCAAAAAGGTCTTGCAGAGACGGATAACTGGTGCCAGAGCCATGGTCTAAAGCTAAATGCCAAAAAGTGTATAGTCATACCCTTTGGCAAAAACAATGTGCCCACAAATTACCACATAGGTGGTAACCCATTAAGTACAGAGAAAGTAATTAGGGATCTGGGGACCCAAGTTGATAGCAATCTCTCCTTTAACAACCACATTTCCAAAGTGGTTAGAAAGACCTTCTACATAGCCCACCTCATCATGAAAGGATTCACATCTAGATCAAGAGAGGTAATCGTGCCCCTTTATTCTTCCCTCATCAGGCCCATCATAGAATACAATACCCCCTTTGGGATGTACCTTACCTGACACCTGCAGCAATTAGAAAGACCCAAAAGTACCTCACCAGGAGGATCAAGGGACTCAAACAGATGCCATATGCTGCTCGGTTAAAAAAACTCCAGCTCTACTGAGCTGCATACCGCCTACTTCGAGGCGATCTATGCCTGACATATAAAGCTATGTCCAACCCAGAATTAATGGACATGCTCCACCTCAGTAAATCTAAATCCCTTAGAGCCATGCGTTCGAGACTTGAACCTCAGCACAGAAATAAATAGAACATGCTGGAGAGACAGATTCATAACCCAGAGGCTCCCTTCACTCCGGAAAAGAATTCCAATTCATGTTAGGCAGAGCATCTCACTGACTTTGTTCAAGAAGAATCTTGATGAGTGGATGGGGGATCGTAGGTTTGTCCTGGGGATTACTTCCATGTCACTATTAGACAGAGGCACAGTAAACTAAACTTTAAAAAGGGCACAGTATAGTCAAATCAAGGGGTGGCGTAAGCCAAACACAATCGGGCTAGGCTTATAAATGCCCCAGGGCAGATAGCCTAGTATGAACCTATGAATATCTACAAATCACAGCTGATGCTCTGGCCTATGCAGTATCCATCTTGATTAACCAATCTCTGTCAGAAAGTTACATTCCCACATTGTGGAAAGTATCACATATAATTCCCCTCCACAAAGACAGACCCTCCACAGAACTAACCAATTACTGCCCAATAGCTATTCTCTTTCCACTCTCCAAAATACTAGTGAAATGCATACACTCTCAGGTCTCAGACTACCTGCTTACTAACAACCTCCTTTCCAGTACTCAGCATGGTTTCCGACCAAACCATAGCACCACCACTGCCTTACTCTCCTTTACTAACACTATCTTTCAGCATAAAAACAATGGCCATCTCTCCTCTGCTACTTTCCTAGACCTATCTAAAGCATTTGACATGGTCCCAAACAAACAACTTAACGCTGTCCTCAATAACCTATCCTTCACTCAAATCAGTCAACAACTGGTTTCAGAGTTACCTGTCTAACCGCCAACAATCCGTTGTATGGCAGAAGGACATATCTCCCCAACTACCCATCTCCATAGGGGTTCCCCAAGAATCCATCCTTGGACCCCTACTATTCTCTGTTTACACCAATAATCTAGCCTCTGCCACCAAACATGGCAAACTCATACAATATGCAGATGACTCGACCATCATCTGCTCAGCTCAGTCCTTAACCAAACTGCAAAAAGTCACACAGGAAGCCTTTTCCTCTGTTGAAACTTGGTTACCCGATGCCCAGTTAATACTCAACCCAAACAAAACTAAACTACTCATCTTCCAACCCACCAAACATACTCAAAACAACTCTCACTTTAACATCACAGGAAAAGACAACAACACTATATACCCAACTGAACACACCAAATTGCTAGGAGTGGAAATAGACAAACTAAAAGTTAACATTCACATATCCATGACCATAAAAAAATTCCACAAAAAACTAGGAGCATTATACAGAAATAAGCAACTTCTCACCAAAGCAGCAAAGACTTCAATAGCAAATTCCCACCTTATCTCCACCCTACTTTATGCCTCTCTAATATATACCAACCCAAGACCTGCTACAACAAAATCACCAAATTCACCACAGGGGCATCCTACCATAGTCACCACTGTCTCTCACTTGCTGAACTGGGCTGGCTTAAAATCCCTCACCTCCTTCAGTGGTATCAACTCTCACTC
>NC_056750.1:7447624-7456303 GCF_019279795.1 Protopterus annectens
TCTCGATCTCCTAATGTTTAGCAACATGAAGTAGACTAACTGCTGTTAGACTTTCCGTGTTCGCTGAACCAACGTTCAACTTTGATAGTAAACCATACAGATTATATATATATGTGTATATATATATATATATATATATATATAGATATATATATATATATAGATATATATATAGATATATATATATAGATATTTATTACACATATATATATATATATATATATATATATATATATATATATATATCTATGTGTGCATATGTATGTTTATTAGATACACACACACATATTTATATATACACATATATGGGTCTTTCATCGAAATCCCACATCATCAAAATCGCAGTTCGTTGAGACTGACACTATCAAAATCCTACTTCAATCAAACCACCAGAACAATTAAGATCTTTCCAGGCTAAGTAACCACTTACCCAAAAATAAAACAAACCATACCAACCCTAAGTCAACACACGTGCGGATCTATGGCGCCCATACTCCCCCTAACTAAATATACCATCTCTGAGATCGCACTACTATTGGGAAAAGGACAAAATTCACAGTCTTGCACAACAGGTTACTTACCCTGGGAAGATTTTATTAAAAGAGCACAAAGGAAAATCTATTTTAGGAAGCCAGAGAACTACTCAGTGAGCACTTATAGAAGGGCTGATCCTAGGGGGAGATGGGAAGCAGCTGCAGACCCAGTCTAGAAACACAAGTCAAGTTGCAGCAGGCTAATGGGTCTGAATACACTCATTAGCAAAAAAAAAAAAAATAGAAGCAAGTTTTATCCTTATCTTAGTGGAAAGAATTAGGCTTCGGAACTAGTAGTGAGAATTCATGACAAGAAGATCCTCACAGCTAGTTTTAAAACTGCTGTCATCCCTGAATGACTACAACACCCCTTGTCAATATGGTGGATCTGGAGTTCAAGAAACCCTCCAACAAAGAACCACAAAACAGGCTTATTACAAAACTGAAGAGGGGAAGAATATGGATGGGAAAAGAGGTGGAGTTCAGTGAATAAAAGGGTCACAGATGTCTTCCAACTTGACTGCTTCTGGGTAATTCACAATTTAATATGTCTGATCTCACATACAGCATGGGATACCAGATTAATCTTTATATTGAGATCATCATTTATTTGTGGAGGGAGTTGTTAGAGGAAGCTAAGCCTATAGGAGAACATCAGATTTGGACATTTCCAGGAGGTGGAAGCTTCAGTTCAGTTTCTCCAAATGTATGTTTGCTGCACTCAGGGAGGGGGAGCCCTGGGGCAGATCATGCAATTTGGAAATACTGATAAAATATAGAGCATTAGAAGGACCGGTGGTTATTGTGAAAAATTTGAGCCATTTATCATCAGATAAAAGGATTGCAGCAAGCCCATGCCATAGGCTATGAAGCATACTATGAAACATGCAGACCACACATGTGAGATTGATAATACCCTCTAGCAGGCATTGATGGAGTACTGCATGCATTTCTGGAGTATTTAGTGACATGGCTGCTACAATGATGCACAATAGAAGGAAAATAAGAATGAAAATTTGGGGGAGGGTTAGCATAATGGTTAAGGTCTTAACCTCACAGATACAAGGCAGAGAATTTTATTCTGACCCCTGGTTATTAGTTAAACTTGTAAGAGACTTAAGACTGATAACCTACTATTTACCTATGAACCTGTGTGTATAAAGAGAGGTTACCAGAGGCATGTCTTTTAGAGACAGTCAGAGGTGAGGTGATATGGTTTGGGTATTGGAAAAGCATTACTGAGTCAGATGGGTAGAAGGACCAAAGAGGATGGAGGTGGCATGATTAAAAGATCAGAGGATTGTGTACTAGATATTAAAAAAAAATTGAAGAAACGTATGGTAAAATGATGGGATCAACTGGCAGAATGAGTGGGGCAGGCATCAATAGCGAATGTTGTAAACAGTTCAGGATCCCTGGAATAGGATAGAATACAAGATGGAGGAACAGCTGATTTATGCTAGCAGCAGCATCAGTACAAACTAGACACACACTCATTTCCTTCTAGCAGTTTATTCATGAGTTTAACTATTTTATTAGGGAAAAATTAATTTTGTTAAACTTTATATAAAACTAGTGATACTACTGGGTCCATACATACTTCACAGCTTTCAGTACAAGGGTAAAGATGTCTCAACCTTACTCAAGAATGAGAGGCCCGTAGGTTAGTTTTTGGGTGTCAAGTTAAGGCACAGATAGGATGTAGACCAGTTGTGTTGGTTTTAACATTTTTTGTCAGTATTACAATTCATGACAAGTGGTTTTCTCACACCATTTCATAGGGTTATAGCCATCCATTACCCTTCAAGCAGCAAGCAATGTCAAACCCAACCCAAAAACATCCTAGGATACTAGTAATAATGAACAAAAGGAAATTTTAAAAGGATAAAACATCTTTTGGATTGTAGTTTTCACAACAGCAAACAGTGAAGCATACCACAGCAGAGATACTAAAACATGGATATACTTAAAAGACCACCACACATAAAAAAGTGAAAATGTGTGTTTTTCTGTATTTCAACACCATTCAAACCTGCCTGCTACAAAATAATAAAAAAAGAAAGTTAGCAATGAGTACTTAAATCTTGAGTGCTGTCATAGGGACAGACATCTTCCTTAGGATTTTGTTTCTTTGGAAAGCTAAACCTTTCCCACAATGCACTGTGGCAGAATAGTTTGTGAGATTAAATCTGCCATCGGTATTGCCTTTGAATGAAAATAAGCATGCACATCATTGAACAAATCACACCACACAAGTACCTGGAAGAAATGGCCACAGCCATGTATTTATTATGCCAATCCCATCGAATTATGTATTAAATCAGTGCAAAATCATAAGCCAATGCCAAGCAGACCAATCAATGCTTTCCAAGAATATTCAGATGCACACAAAGGGCAGAGATTGAAAGGAATTGAAGCCAACCAGGTCATAACATACCACTGCAGTCTCTGTAAATGCTCAATCATCACCAATGGTGGGCTGAAGGGATCTATAACCTGACAGTGAAAATCCCCTGTCCCCATTCAGCCAGATAGAAGTGGCTGAAGGGGATCTGCTGCTTGTGGGGCCCCATGCTGTGCCCCCAGCCTGCCTGGTACACAATGGGGTGGGCCCACCTTCAAAAAGGGCCAACCTGTGTGAGCCTTTACCCTTCCTCAGGACAAGCACACTCCCTTGACATTTTACTTTTCTAAGTCAGCCCTTCACAGCTGCGACACATAACTACCCCTTGCCGAGGAAGATAAAACTGAAAACCCAGTGCGGAAAAGACAGGAAATTCCTTCCAAACTCCTAATGTGATCACACTTGTTGGTCAGCAAGCACCTAACTGCTCATATCAGTCAACACTTTTCACTTCTCACGTTGTGCTATCTACACCTCTTCTAGCTTTTATAGGGAAGGGTGTTCTGCTCTCATGCTCTGCTGTTGAAAAGAAAAAAGCCAAAGGTAGCCAGGCAAGATCTATACTCTCTCTACCTATCCATCTACCTTTACCTTCCTCATCCTAAACAGCTTCCTGACCCCCCAACATCTCATGCATGTTATTTTCCCTGAGGGAATATTAGCTGTGTACAAGACCTCATTGTCATGCTCGTATTGCCTTTTGATGAAAATAAGCACACACATCATACCACGCATTTGCACGCACATCATTTAACACATCATACCACACATTTGCTTGGAAGAAATGTCCGCAGACATGTATTTATTATGCCAGTTCAATCAAATTAATTATCAGATCAGTGCCAAATCATTATTCAATGCCAGTCAGACCAACCAATGTTAACCAAGAATACTGAGATGTGCACAAAGGGCAGAACTTGGAAGGAAGTCAAATCAACAAAGCCATACCATTCTACTGCAGTCGCAATGGATGCTCAACCAACTCCAATGGCTGAAAGGATCTACAAGCAGACATTGACAGTTGCCTGTCACCATTCAGCCGGATACCAATGGCTGAAGAGGACCTGCCACTTTCAGGATGCCAGGCTGTAGCCCCCAGCCTGTTCACTACATCATTAGGCAGCACACCCAGAGAAGGGCCAAACTGTGCAAGACTGCACTTCTCCCCAGGCCAAGCACATTCCTTCACAGGAAGATGGCTTGCCCAACATGCCACCCCCCAAGCACATCTGCCAACTTTGTGACTTCTTTAAGGAATTTTGTAAATAACTTTGTTCTTGAATTTGACAAGTAAACTCCATCACTTTTTCACAGTTTTAGTGAACTATCCAACAACATACCTCTCACCCTGTAGATATCAAAAATCTGGACAAATGCCCATGAAAAGTAGGTACAAATGGCCAAAAATTGGGACAATATAAAATTTGCATGCATAATAATGTAACCCCACCCACTTTGATAGAATTGTGGGATAACAACATTAAAATAATTATGAAAATAATTTCCCAATTATAACCCATTCAGCACAGAAATGCCACTTAAAGTCCCTTTGCATTTACAACATTTACAAAAAAATCTTAATGGAAGTAGTAAACAACAGACATAGTACCACCAAGTTAATCATGTCATACCTTAAGGCATGAGTTTGTGACTTGTGTTCACTTTCAGTATATTATCAATAAAAACAGATTTTAACTGCATCATCATCATCAGTTTCCTGACTTGTAACTGCATTTTTAGCAAAAAAAAAATAAATCACACTCACCAGAAACACACCATTTTGTAGTCCAAATAGAATCATTGCTAGCCTTGCCAGTGCAACTACCTTCATGCCACCAGATACTTCAAAATCTGTCATGGTACTAAGGCAACTACTCCCTTGTACTTTAGCAATTTACATATCCTACTAGACACTGGCATGATGTAAAATGAGCCACTAATATGGCCACCATGACAATGAAGGCAACCACTAAAAGCCCCTTCTGGAAACCATACAGGTAAGGTAACAGTCAGAGAGAGTAAGCACAACATATTTAATATCTTAGTGCAAGAATTCTGGATAAAGCCTGACAAAGTGTGTGTGTGTGTGGGGGGGCAAGGGCTCAATAAATACGTATAGATTTCTCTTCAGCAATTGGGAGGCTGGCATAATGGTTAAGGGGTTTACCTTGAAGACACAAGGTGCAGGATTTGATTCTCACATGGGGTAATTGGCTAGGCTTAAAATGGCCCACAAGGGCAATTAGCCTAGTACTAATCTATGAAATACTGCTCTTATAAAATTTGGTGTCTAGAAAAGGGTTTGTGGCATCATGAGGTTCACTCATTGGGTGATCTCTTCAGCAATTGGTATAAATTGTGCTCTTTGCTTGTCTGTGGAATCACACAGCCATTTGCCATCCCCATGCTGTACTACTGCTCTAGTATTAACGGGCACTTTTTATTGGCCAAGAAGTTTAGATGCAACTTCTTGACAGAAATGTTAACAGAGCTTTGATTAGTCCCTTTCTTAGTCAAGAATCAAGATTCAGAAATCACACACTTTCATTCCCTCGACAAGGATGCATGGTATTCACTGTAGTTTTGTCTTTTTGCTTTTGTTTCTATAGATTTCTTCAGTTCTAACTTATGGTTTTGTACTCTAGTACTGCAAATGTTTTTTTTTTGCATTTCTGTCCTACTTTTTAGTCCGACTCCTCACATATTATTGTTTTTCATCTTGTTGGTTTTAATTATTTCTAAAATATTGTTAGACCAGACCACCTACCTAGTAAATGAGATCAATTATTTCATAAAAAATAAAATACAACCTTTACCTGTCTGCAGACTGAATAAAGGAAATGTTGGTATTGCACAGCTAATTAATCTTCTGAATCATTAAATAAAAATGTATTTAACATTTGTTTACCGGGAAAGTCCAACATGGAACCAGCCAATTTTCAGTGGAGGAACAGTCCAGAGTCCACAGGCATGTCATTGTAACATGGGAGGTAATCAGACTGGAGCACCAGGAGGAAACCCACAAAAATGCAGTGAGGACATGCAGACTCCACACAGGAGGCACCCCATCTGAGAATCGAACTGGAGAACCTCTTGCTGCAAGGCGCCAATGCAAACTGCTGCACACAAATATTTGTGATAAAGATTTAAGTGCACTTATGTTATGCTGTCAAAGGTCATGTAGCTTGTGCCCTTCAAGGAAGGTTTTTTTGCTATTCCTGAGAGCAGTGAATTTTGAGAGCCCCATAAACTAGTATAATAATACTGGAAAATATTATTTTCAAGTTTAAAATGTCAGAAATCTATAGATAAATTACACAAATATCAATAAATATAAATATCAATTTTGGTGGAGATGTACAAAAATTTCCTGTCAAGTAACTTGGAGATATATTGAGTCACTGAATATGAACAACTCAAGGAATTCTCATCCAGCTTTGAAAAAAGAACTGCAATTGATGACATCTACCTTACAGGAACTATCTTTGAAGATGGATGGCTTTAAAAATGACTTGGAAAACCTCAAATTAAAAGACGGATACTCTTAAGGAACTATTACAGCAACACCATACAAAAATAACAAATAGAGACGTCTCTAAATGACATTGAAGGGAGACTCAGAGGAAGAATTCCAAAAAGAATTTCTGCTTAAACAGAATACATGGCTGCTTAACAAAATAGAGGACTTAGAACTTTCATTTAGAATTGAAAGGGAGCATAGAGCACTGAGGAAACATGCGTCTAACTCAACAAATACTCCACCTAGATCCATAGTTATAAAATTTCTTTCATTTCTGGACAAGGAACTAATATTAAAATCTGCTTGGAGAAAATCACGCTTAAAATACAATCAAAGCCTGATAAGGTTTGACAAATATTTTTTCCTTTGTTATTTTTTCCTTTGTTCTAGTATTCTGGAAGAATAGTCTGGCCAATCATAAAACTGTTGAAACAAAGCATTAAAGCACAGCTGGCCTTTCCAGCAAAGATAAAAATGCTTTTTGCCAATGAGATGAGAACCTTTACTGACTTAGAAGAAGCTACTGTATTCATCAAAAACAACAACATAGTGTCTATCCCAGAAGAAATGGAATGGATGGCCCCTACTCTTAAAAGAATAAAAGAAGCTAATCCTTGGACTGATGCTAGAAAGACGTAACAAAAAACTGATTCCAAGATAGCTGTCCCAAAAAAACTAACTCTTACAACTACATCTCTCAAAGTATCAACTGATATGGTACATCACTTGCCATCTGTTTTTATTTAAAAAAAAAGGAGCGTTTCTTAAACAACGATTTATTCAGAATGTTCAAAGGCTTCAATAATTCTTCACAAACAAAGGTAGGTCAAGAAGTGTTACTATTTACATTATATATAAGCCAAACAAAGCAACATATAATACAAACATATACGTTTCTATTCCCCTACTTGAACTCAGTGAATACTTATCTTGTTCATTTTTCATTGATTTTACTTATAATTTAAAGTAATCAATTAACTAATTCAGCAAGGTACCTTTCATCAGAGTTCAGACTCAAATGTAACAAATTAACATCATATATAATAGCAATAATAGTATAGTGTTTTAAAAAAATGCTGTCATGGAGATTAATGCCTTCTTCAGTTAAAGTAAGATTTAGAAAATATATCCTGGCTAAATAATAGTACCAAGCTGTTAGTACAAATGTCATCATCATTCTGTCTAAACATAGTTAATGTCAATTATGGCAGGTATCATAGCTTCGAGTGCTGTTTGATTAAACACGTGAAAGAGAACAAAAGCTGGATAAATGCCTGGTATACACCTCAAGCGAAAATAATGAAAAGACCAATGGTTAGACCACAGCTGAAGATAAAAATAGAATAATCCATGTCAGGAAAGAAATCACTTGCAGCTTCACAGTAGTGCCCTTTATAAAACCAACAGTTGTAACTGAGATGTAGTAGTCAAGGTAGGAAATGGTTCACTTGCAGTTTCACACCACTTTATTAAACAAGAGTAAGCGCTTTCGCGATCTAAGTCAGCTGATCACTTCTTCAGACTCATAAAAACAGTTAAAACATTGGAATTTAAAATATGGTTCAACCAATGAAAACACATATAGAACTATGACATAGACCAATTAAAATTGCATACATCAGTACATTTGCCTTATATTCTGCAGAAGATGAAATAAAATATACATATAACAGACACATTTTATGTAATAATCCATATTACTTAATGTTTCAGTGGTCAGGGCGGCCACGGTGGTGCAGTGGTTAGCATTGCCGCCTCACAGCAAGAGGTTTTCTGGTTCGATCCTCGGCTGGGGTGCCTTCTGTGCGGAGTCTGCATATCCTCCCTGTGGTCGCGTGGGTTTCCTCCGGTGTTCAAGTCCACATCGCAAAGACATGCTGCAGGTGGATTGGACACTCTAAATTGGCCCTAGGTGTGTGTGTGTGTGTGCCTTCTGTGGAAGGTTGGGCGCCGGGCTGGCAACTTGACACTGTAAAACTCCACTGCCAATCAATGTGCGGACATGGTGATCCGCTGTGGTGACCCCTAACCGGGAAAAAGCCGAAACAAGAAGACGACTTAATATTTCAGTGGTCTGGATTTTTAAAAAGGCTTCAAGGAAACAGCATTGTTCAATCCAGGAGACCTATCTGCCTGAAGTAGTAAAATCCATCTTTGTTCTGCTTCCTCTACCTTATTCCTTATATCACCTCCCCTCTTACTTTTATTTATTATTTCTAAAA